>NW_027111830.1:40784-45318 GCF_000696795.3 Halyomorpha halys
TTCTGGTTTAATAACAGGGATATGTATACCACAAACACGCGAAAGAACTGAGCTGTCACAACAAAAATGGCGGCGATCTCAACTGGTCTATTCTGTGACGTCATTCTCCATTTAGCAGGCCAAGTAACAGACTCTCAGCCATGTTGAATGTTATTTCGTTTTACCACGGCAAAAGAAGGCAATTTTTTTCGATTTAACATGAGTTTTTCCATTTGACACGCTTTAACATGTTAAACCAAAGATCATGAATACCCCTATAAATTGGGAAATATTTGGCCGTGAAACGTGATTCTGACCAAATCACCTGCTTGCACAACCGTTGGTATATTAACATCACTTACATGTAGATTTAATTTTTTCTTTATATCAGTGAAAAGTAATTTCTCTATCCTGGATGACCACTCACTGCTTTCTGCTTGTAATTCACCTCCCAACTCCTTTTCTCCAGTAATGTCATAAATAATCCTCCGGTTTTCTTCCTGGAAAATTCCCTCTTCACATTATAAACTCATGTAAATTTAGAGGTCGAAGTTCGATTCGTAGAAAATCGATAGTGAAATGTGACTTCCGTCACGTCACGAAAAAGGATTCCCCCTTTTTCGCACAGCTTACTGATGACATTGCAACGTGATTGTGACCACGTTTGTGCGATTGCAAATTCAATTAATGCCTTCATCAAGAGTCCTGGCCATGTTTACCGCCCGAGTTTCCTTATTCCTTCCTTCATCAGTATTCGTCCAATTTGGTTTCTGATGAAGATGGAAGTCGTATCCTAGTACTACTTGGTTGGTAGTTATTGCGTAACTCTGGGGTTAGCAAACATTTCTCGTCGCGGCCGTTGTGTATGGGTTAATTACTACTACGTGTCGAACTAATAAAAAATATTGAAAAATTAATCACACATATCCTTAAAGTGGTTGGGAATGTAGAAAAATAAGAAACAAACCATGGAATGGAGATGCTGAAATGTATTAGTAAGGCAGCTCAATGGTAAGGCAACTAACTAACTCCTAGGACCATAGTTCGACTCATGCAGTGACATAGTACAAGAGCCGGGAAGAAAAAAAGGCATTTATCTCATCTCAATTTTTGATTACTTCAATGAAAACTATGTATAATTACTAGTCAAAATTGATGAGTCTGCCAAGTATAGGTAGGGGGAATAAAAAATGGTGGCTGTTTCAAAACCTTAAAAAAACACTATTTTTTCATTGGTAGCTCTATGTCTTAAAAACTTCCAACAACACTAGAAAATGTAAAAGAACATTATTTAAAGTAGAGTAAATTTGCTGAAATATTAGCTTATACGTCCAATAGTTCTCGAGATATTGCTTTTTTAAAAGCAAAGGTTACTTAGATAAAAAACATTCAAGAAACCACTATAATTCTCATTAGAAGAAGATTGGTGATCTATGGAGTAGATTGTAGGAAGATAGTCCGGGTGGCGGTCGATAAAGCTATCAAAATAGTAAAAAAAAAATTATTGTTAACCAACGTTTCGCCCAACTTTGCTAGGCTTCGTCAGGGCTAAAGATAATTATTTTTGTTTCAATCTGACAGCCCTGCAAAGTGTGGCTAAAAGTTGGTTAACAACAAATATTTTTTTGTTACTATTTTTATATCTTTATTGACCGCCACTCGGACTATCTTCCTACAATAAACTATAATTCTCGTTTATAAGTTTTCAAAAAAAAAAATTTTTTTTTATATTTCAGAATTAATTATAGAATTATATAATCAGTTGTATTTTATAATTAAATAGTTTCTATTTACTTTAAAAAGTCGTGTGAATTTATTCTAGAATAAATATTGAAACGTCAGAAAGCATTAAGTGTTTTTTTATGTCATAGTATTAATTATTTATTGATTTTGTTATATTTTTTTAGGATTAAGGGGGTTCATTGCTTTAAAAAAAAATTCACGTAAAGAAAAAAAATCTTAGTATTACCTGTTTAAAACAAAAAAGTCATATTTGATAATAAATGTTTGAGGGTCAGAAAAAGAATGTTTTTGTGGTCTTGTATTTTTTTTTTCTTGATAATAATACCGACTATTTACTTAAAGAAAAATCTGTCAGAAAAAAATGCAATTATTTTCATATTCATTAGATTGTAGGAATTAATAGTGCAAAATAGTAAAAAAAAAAAACTATTTTAAAAAAGATGGTAACCAACGTTTCGGCCCGTTTTGCTGTGATTGCGAAAAAAAAAATAAATGAATAATTTAATTTTTACCCATTATAGTCTCAACACATTAATAGCCTGCATAAAGTTGTGTTTTTAAATCATTTAGTTCAAAAATTGTATTAAATTTGTCCCAGAAGATAGCCGCATTGGCCGAAACGTCGGACACATAAAGAAAATAAAATGTGTTGAGACTATAATGGATAAAAATTTTTTTTTATTATATATTACTTTTTATTTATTGATAGATATTACAATCTGCCACACAGTTGTGGGAAATAGGTAATAGTGATGAATGATCTCATACATACTAAAATAAAATAAAATAAATAAATGAAAAAAAAAAACTCTTAAAATATATACAAACAGGAGAATAAACAAAATGAACATAATCAAACTATCTGTATAAAAAATAAATAAATAAAATAACATAATGATAAATAATATAGTCTCTAGTCACATTTACACTCTTATATACAATATTAACACAATCGACCTGAGGATCCCTGAGCCCACTCTATCCTCCATGTGTGAGGGGTAGAGCAGAGCTCAAAAGATCCCAGCGCATCCCTCAATGGATAAAAATTAAATTATTTTTAATAATTATTATTATTATTAGTCTCAAGAAAGTATCGAATATTATAAATAAAATAAAATTTATTTTTGTCTGTGATGTTTTATGTTTTAATTCAAAACTTACCTTCGTACAGGGATATATTTTTTAAAATAGAGTAAATTTGTTTGTTAAAATCCTACTAGAGCTCTGTAGATCAATTTTACTTGAAATAACTTCTATAAAAAAAATAATGTTTTTTTTTATTTTGCCAAATATAATAAAATAATTATTCTGAATAGAATTTCTGAAAAGAAAATAATTATGAACTACTTAAATGTATATATTTCTAAAATGATATTATATATATATAAGATGTGGTAGATAAACTAAGACGTACGAAGACATAACTAGAACACTTTAAATCAAGATGACTCCTAGGTGGCTATAATGGTACGGTGCCGTTCTCTCCCAGTTACCGTTAAAACTCGCCCTACCGGAAACAGAGATCCCGGTACAAAGAAGTGGATGGTATGGAGGAACAGGTGCTGAGGACGTGATCCGAACAAGAGGAGTAGAGCTTAGGGAGCCCCCCCTCGGGCAAATATTGGTCTTCTGTCGACTCCATCAGCGGGATTGGTACCTGGTCTCTGATGGCCTCTTCCTGTCTCTATCATAAATATTTAGTCTCCCCAAAGAATAAATATAGCTATTTATTTACTCTTTACTGGAGCCATTTTAGGGGTGTTTAAATATATATATATATGATATATAACATAAAACCAATTTTAGAATAAGCTACTACATTGCCTACATTACCCTGATCAATTTTCAATATATGATAGCACAAGAACCGGGAAGGAAAAAAGGCAGTTATCTCACCCCAATTTTTGGTTACTTTAATGAAAACTATGTATAATTACTAGCCAAAACTGATGAGTCTGCCAAGTATAGGTAGGGGGAATAAAAAATGGCGGCTATTTCATAAACCTTAAAAAAACATTAATTTTTCATTCGGAGCTCTATATCATAAAATCTAATAACAGCACTAGAAAATCTAAGAGAACATTATTTAAAGAAGAGTAAATTTTCTAAAATATTAGCCTTAAAAGAGCTATTTACGTCCAATAGTTCCCGATATATATTTTTTTTAAAAGCAAACTTTCTTAAAAATCTACTGAAAGATTAGTAGTTAATTAATTTATTTTGAGAAATATATATCTATGTAACGTACAGAAGTATTTTAGCACTCAAATTAAAGCTAGTATAATGGACTATACAGAAGTTTATGACCTTTACTTTCGTAGGAATAGTAGTTTTCTTGATATTTGCTATAATAAATTTATTTAACTAGCTTTAATTTGAGTGCTAATAGACATCTGTACGTCAAATGGTTTTTGAGATATAGATTTTTCAAAATAAATTCACTAACTACAATCTTTCAGTACGTCCCATACATTTTTCTGAAACGTTGCTTTTTAAAAAGCTATATCTCGAAAAATATTTAACGTAACTAACTCTATTAGGGCTCATGTTTTAGCAAATTTATTCTTCTTTAAATAATGTTCTCTTAGATTTTCTTGTGTTGTTCCTACTTTTTATGATATAGAGCTCCAAATGAAAAATTATTTTTATTCATCGCTTTGAAACAGCCGCCATTTTTTATTCCCCCTACCTATACTTGGCAGACTCATCAGTTTTGACTATTAATTATACATAGTTTTCATTAAAGTAATAAAAAATTGGGGTGTATTACTGCTTTTTTTCTCCTGTTGGGCTCTTGTACTATGAAGATTAC
>NW_027111830.1:46863-53743 GCF_000696795.3 Halyomorpha halys
AGGGGACATTGAGGTCCTGATGGATGATTTGATTTGTGACAAAGTAAGGAGCATTAAGGATTTTACGAAGGATTTTGGACTGTAAGGATTGGATTCGAGAGGAATTAGATGAATTATAATACTAAATATCCATATAGTCTCAACTGCATATAGTGTTTATTCTCTTGTAATTCCTACGTTTCGGCCATTTACTTTATATATACTTTTCAAATAATAATTCATTGAAATAAAGCAATATCTAAAGTAACGTTTAAAATCCTTGAAAACTGAAAATTACATTACTCCGGGATACTTTACAACCATCACAACTATCGTAGCCCTTGCTATGTATGATAGTTCCCGTCATGTCAGTATATACTATCTTGGCAGCATTGTCGCACTAGTTTTCGTGTATTAGTCGACAGTACATCGAACTTTAGTGAAGTTACTGTCACGTTAAAACCCTTTTATTCGATGACAGTTTACAGGCACTAACATGGTATACACTGTATGATAGTTACTTTCATGACAGTAAAAACTAATCATATAGTATTCACTGTCACATAGTGTAGTTAATCACGTAGATGGATTTTAACGCTGAATTCTTACGACAGTAAATACTGTTATGACTACAACTGTTGTACTGTATACACCAAGGCAGCTGCAATGACAGTCGTTGCCATGGTAGTGAACTCTGTGCAATGTACCTTACCTCAATTATTCATTGATTTTAAATACTTTATTTAAAAAATTGCTTTATTTCAAAGTATATTGATGCTTCATCAATTAACTATTTGATGAAATAATTATTTAATAAAAATAATTCTTTAATTTATTTATTATATACGAGTACATTATTCAAAAATTGGCTATCTCTTATTATATATTTGCATATTTATTTATTATTAATTACATGTCCAACGCTTCGGTCGATCATCTAGGACAATTTAATAACAGCTTTAAATATCTTATTATTAACAGTATCAAAACATTATTAATCATAAATGAATAGCTTAGCAGCTCACATTGATTAATAAAACTTTGTTGTCTACTGTGCCCAAGTCAATTGAACAAAGTTAAAACACAACCAATAAAAGAAAGCATATTTCTTTACTAACAAATTTACACCGTTTTATGTTATAATTTGCCGGTGTTTGTCAATATAGAATTTATTATATTATATGATTTCAATTTTTCTCAACTTTTATATTTTACTTCAATAACTTATCACTATTATATAACCTACCTCAAAAACCAAGTAAGGTATATTGGTATGTCATTTATTTTGATATTAAAAATCCTATAAAATTTATTTTTTATGGATGTGTGACTCTTACACTAAGGGATGAACAGCCTCTTAGAATTTTCGAAAATAAAGTATTGCCAAAAATATTCGGACCGAAAAAGGATGAATTAACGGGAGGATTTAAAATTTACACAACGTTGAATGGGACCTTCACCCGGTAAATATAATTCTATAAGATGGGCGTGTAAGGTGGTAGGGCTTATTAACGAGCGGATCCCTAAAATCTTAATAAACACAGAACCAACGGATAAACGTCCGAGGGGTAGACCGAAACGTAGATGGGAGGATTTCGTTTAAACAGATTTAGTGGAATTGGGTTTGGAGGAGCACCACTGGAAGTATGCAGAGAGCTTTTGGTGGTATCGGCATCGAACCTTCGGGTTCGTTAGGCATTCATTATTATTATTGTAAAATTTATTTATAAATAATTATTTAAAATTCAACTATATTCATCATAAATTTATTTTACTTAAGAACTCGTACCTAATTTAAAATTAACTGCGTAATTGATGTTTTCTGATATATAAATTGCTTCAAGTATTTTCTTTTAACAGTATTATTTTTTCCGTATAAAATTATTGTTTCAGTTGTGTTGTTTGGAAATCGTAAACCTTCCAGTGCATTTTTTCAAGACATGAAAAGATTCCTTGATAATTTTCCTTCGCAATAGATTTAATGGGAAGCAGTGAAATGATGACCCTCCCGGCAGTAAATATTAAATAAATAAAAAGAACTCCTTGAGGAACTCCCAAGGCTATCCCGTACTCCTCGAAGTTGCTAGATCCTGTTGGGACTCCTGGCCGGGAGGACTTTTTATCCTTGGTCTTTTTGGAGTCCTTGGAAGCTATCCTGCGAGTGTGGGCAGAAGGTGCTTCTCTGAGCTTTATGTCTCCCGCTGACTGCAAGCTATCTCAGGAGATGGCCAATGCTGAGGAATGTTAATTGCTTTTGGAAGTTATATGTGAGGAATCCGAGGATCTGATAGCACTTCCTGTGATAAATTTGATGAAAAAAAGAAAGCAACAGAAACATTACCTCACCAAAGCTACTAAGTATTGGATAAGCAGTTAGGATTCGTAAGGTTACTGTCAGGGATACCTAAAAAACAGTTTTCCAAAACATATGTTATTTTATTATATATATAAATGATTAACCGCACTATTTCAAAGTATGCAGAAGGTGGTCCGTAGGTGCAGTCAAAATAAAATAAAATACATACATAATATACAAATACATATAAATACACTTCATTTGGGCTAAAAATATATAAAAACAATCATAAATATTTTAAGATACACAAAAGTAAATTAAGGTAGAGTTAAAATTATATAAATATAAATTGTAGGAACATAGTCCGGGTGGCGGTCAATAAACGTTTCAAAATATTAACAAAAAACTGTTAAGTGTTAACTAACGTTTCGCCCCACTTTACAGAGCTTCGTCAGGGCTGATAACAGTGACGTTCCGATGCCAACTGAACTCTCAGTTTCACTCATGAGAATCGAATCGACAACCTTCTAAACTTAGCCCTCTGGGATTCTCATCCCAATCCCCTCGGCTATCTAGTCCTCAATATTTATTTCATTTTATGTTTATTCTTTTTGAATGTTATTTTGGCACCGACCAATAGGTGTCATAGATGGCATAGACCACCTAAAATCAGGTTATAAATCATTTATATAATCAAATAATTATTATTTTAAACTCAAAAGGTGTTTAAAACATAATTTTAATTTTAATAATTAATTTCGGAAATGTGGAGTTCTATGAATGAATAGACTCTCCAAATGTTTGTATAATGTCATTTTACATTTAATAGCAAATTTACTAGTTGTATAGAAATGTATACAGTTGTAAATAAAAAATAAAAATCTATACCGCAACCCATGAAGAGTCAGGAGTTCAGTAATTAGTAAAGAAGTACTGTTACTAGACCAACGGTTGTGCAAGGAGGTGATTTGGTCAGAATCACGCTCGACCGCCAGATTTTTACCAAATTTAAGAGGTTGGGTGGGCTCCAAGAACCCACAGGAGTTGAATCCCGGCTACAGTGTAACAGAAAACAATTTTCTGCTCCGCCGGATTCTAACTAGGGTCCTTGGAGTTAGTAGCCACGCGCTTTACCCCGTGGCCACCGCGCTCTTATACAATGTTAATAACAATAAATAAATAATTTAAAAAAAAAATCGTAAATGTGGGTTGAATATAGTTCAAATAGTTTTTTTCCATCCAATTATGTTAAAATAACGAATAACAGCAAAACATTTTAGCCAATTGCATCGGGAATTACAAATGGAGTCAATGGAAGATTACATCAAAAAACATTTCATGAAGTTCCATTCCCAATTGCTTACAGTTAAAGGCTCAGAGACCTACAACTTGGGAAACCCAACCTTAAGTCGAAGACTGAAGCCCGGGCTGCTGTAGGACATCCTATTATAAACTCTATATTTATTAATTCTATTATTGACATTACTTCTATTTTAGTTATATATTCTGTCTCTAAATTGACTTTTTTTTTTGTTTTTCCATAAGAAGATAATTGTTTGTTTTGTTAGGTCTACGAATACCGTTATTTTTATTATTAACCTTACTTTGCTCTCTTATTAAGAATTTTTATGAAATCATATTTAAGGTGTGGTATATTATTAATAATAATGTTGTTGTTAAAATTGTTACAAATGAATACATAATAAGCTGTTAAATGTTAAAATGGTCCTTGAGGATGGCAGAATTGGCCGAAACGTTGGACTATTGATATAATAAAGAATGTTGAGACTTAATAAGGATACCATTTAATTTATTTAATAAAGAATTTTTATTTTTATATATTTTTTTTCTTAATTTATTTATAACGTTGTATATAGTTAGGGGTGTCTTTTGTACAAGACTATACCCTAACCCTCTGTTATATCAATTATGTAAGGCCGACTAGGCCGATCTGGTATTATATAAATATAGAAATACAAAAAAGTTGTTTAGAATAAAAATTATACATTTTAATTTTATTTTATTTTTTAATAAGAACTTCTAACTATTTCGGATAAGGTGCCATTCACTAAATAAATAATTCTGTCTCCTTAGAATAATCAGGGTGAAAAAAACTTTTTTTTTTCTTTGTGGAAAAGTAAAAGACTATTTTTGGAACTGGCCTAAACACAGGGACGCATGTAAACACGCAATTCCATGCACTCACGCACCCATACACACACACGCACACCCAGACTAATGCAATCTTATGTTCATTTTCATCTGTTAAGTGACCAATTTCTCAAATAACGTGTTATCGAAATTTTGTCCATCCTCTGAGCATCTTTCACAATGGAAGGACGAAGGACAATCCCCCACGAAGGAATAATCTATCTACGAGGCAGATGCTGAAATAATCCGCAGCTGGTAGATATGGCAGCATGTGCCTCAAGGTGCAATTGGCCATCTGCGGGTGGTGTGCCATCTTCCGACTGACTGCTTGCTTCGAGATAAGCCTGAGGTAACCCAACCTTGGCTACGAAAAATAAATGGACTAACAAATATATGAGATGCCATTAAAGAGAATAATTCCATTTTTTAATTTTGATTTCCCCAATATTTAGGATCCTCTTTAAGATGGTGCACGTTTAACACCTCATGCTAAATGCAATCTAATTTTATATTCCAAGTTAGTGTTTAGATTCAAAAGAGGAAATATTCGTTTGATAATAAAAATATTATAAATAAAAATGAGGAGAAGATGGTCGAGGGTGCGGTCAGTGCTAAACACAAATAAGTTTGATTAACCTATTTTATTGTGCCAACGTTTCGGCTAGAGTTTCTAGCCATCTTCAGGGCTGTTAGCTGGAAAATCAAACGCCTAATGGATACTGCGCTAATAATGATAAACCCAAATAAGTTTGATTAACCTATTTTATTGTGCCAACGTTTCGACTAGAGTTTCTAGCCTTCTTCAGGGCTGTTAGTTGGAAAAACAAACGCCTAATGGATACTGCGCTAATAATGACAAACACAAATAAGCTGGATTAACCTATTTTATTGTACCAACGTTTCGGCTAGAGTTTCTAGCCTTCTTCAGGGCTATTAGCTGGAAAATCAAACGCCTAATGGATACTGCGCTAATGGTTAATGGCGCTACATTAGCGCAGTATCCATTAGGCGTTTGATTTTCCACCTAACAGCCCTGAAGAAGGCTAGAAACTCTATTCGAAACGTTGGCACAATTAAATAGATTACATAATCTTCTTCTCGTTCGTCATCCACGGTCAACTTAATTATTAATAAAAATGATTGACCGTAATTGAATATTAATTTAGTGTGTACAATTTTTTTATAGCCTACAGTACTCTACTAACTCCTTATTCGGGACACTGATACCAACAGGACAGCTCAGTCTAGACTGAGGACTAGTAACTGACATACTAGGGATATTCAAGATCTTTAGTTTAACATGTTAAAGCGTGTTAAATAGAAAAACTCTTGTTAAATGGAGAAATAATTCCTTCTTTTACCATGTTAAAACGATATAACATATAACATGGTTGAGAGTCTGTTAATAGGTCTGTTAAATGGAGAATGACATCACGCAACAGACCAGCTGAGCTTGTCACTGTTTTATTTGTTGTCGTGTTAGGTTACTTGCTCTTAGTTTGTGTTTTTTTTATTTATCTTTTTTCTTGTGTTTTGGACTTTTAAAGAAAGACAATCAGTAGCCAAATGTTTACACTTATTATAACATGTTGTAATAAATTACTGTGATCAAAACTTAGAAGTAAAGAATAACATGAAGTTTTGGCAGGAAAGGTTACTAAACAAGTTACTCAGAAAATCCGCTAGGAGCTCTTATACATTAACCATTTAACATGACTTTAAATAGGGCTGCTCACAATCCTATAGTTATAACATTTAACATGGTGAAACATTTTACATTTATCACAACATCATGAATACCCCTACCCTACCCTATACCCCCTATTGATCTTGTAGTTTGTACTTGGTACAATTTCATTTACACAATTCTGCCAGATACTTTTTTACTTATAAACTCACACACTTAAAACACTTAATATCGCTAATAGTCGTCTCCACTAAATATTGTGTTAGTGTTCGTACTATTAATGTGAGATGTACCATCTTTGACTCCTTTCATGTGAATATATTTTTCACTTCTTATGAAGCATATTCTGACAAAATTGTGAGAGAGGGAGCATAAGGTTTTATTTTTTAGAATTATCCAAAAATATTTATTTATTTATTGCTATTTACAACTGTACATTATAATACATTTAGTAAATCTGATCTAACTTAAATTGGAGTGTTACAGGCGTGTAGAGAAACTACCCATTGGTAGCACCCTTATGACGTTTTATATTAGCAGGTCTCGTGGCTATCCAAAAATATTTAATTTTTTTTAACTTTGAACTTGAGCAATAAGGAATCAGAGACTTCTAGAGGAAATAAAGGATGTGGAAAACCTAGTATAGAATTTATAAAATGCTGGAGAGAAAAACTAATTAAGGATAAAGGAACTGTTGGCAGAGCTAGGTTCCCAAGGAGACCGAAACAAATGCTCACCATTAAGAGAGGCAGCCAGCCAGGCGGAGC
>NW_027111830.1:54423-55915 GCF_000696795.3 Halyomorpha halys
TGACGTAATAAGGAGCATCAAGGATTTTACGTAGGATTTTGGATTGTAACGATTGGTTGCGGGAAGAATTTGATGGTTTGGTGGAGCCCCAGAGCTCAATTCCAGAAAAGTTAACTTTCAAATCTGGCGGTAAACGTTACCGGCCAACGATGGCTAATTAAACTGAGCTTTTATAGCAAAACATTTCTAACACTGACCAGTTATTAAGATCCATAAAAGTAAGAAATTGCTCATTCAAAGATTTATTTCTCTTTGTGATCGGTGTATTTTAATTTGGCTGGTTTATTACATAATTTTATTTTGATATATTTTTTTTCATCTTGGAAGAAGATAGTTGACCGTATGAAATAGAGAGATTGTTTGGCGGTCAGTAAAGGTATCGAAATAGTAAAAGAAAACTATTTATTGTTAACCAACGTTTCGCCCCATTTAGCAGGGCTTCATCAGGGCTGTCAGATTAGTTGTCATTTTTGTTTCAATCTGATAGCCCTGACGAAGCCCTGCTAAATGGGGCGAAACGTTGGTTAACAATAAATAGTTTTCTTCTTATCTTTCGATAACTTTATTGACCGCCACCCGGACTATCATCCTACGACATTTTTTATCATTATAAGGTTGAGAAGATTTTAAGAAAGAAATGGCTCAAGTTAATTATAAAGGATTTGATAACCTAAAGGTGGTGGTAAAGGCCCCGAAACGTTGAAAAATCAATAAAAATATTTTCACCGTAACATTCAATTAATTTTTTTCTTAGAAATAATAATTAGATGATAGAGTTCCCGTTTGTGTTATGAAGGAATCTATCGTATCAATTTTGTAAATTTAACTAAATCAATGGTCTTAAATAGCTTTAAAATTATGAAGAAGGTGGTCAACGAGAACAAAAATAGTTAACAACTATGTATTTGTTGACGTTTCGCCCCACTTTGTAGAGCTTCATCAGAGATGTTAAAGTTTAGAGCTATGGGGACTTAGACAGAAATTCGGAAGCTTAAATGTTTGTAATCGTTTTAAAAAAATGTTGGTATGCTTCCGATTTTCTGTCCATGTCTCAATAGCTCTAAACTTGAACAGCCCTGATGAAACTCTACAAAGTGGGGCGAAACGTCGGAAAATAAATATTTGTTAACAATTTTTTTTTTCTTGTGACCGCACCGCTGACCATCTTCTTCATAATTTGATATAATACGGTCAGTTATTTATATATATAAATATCTTTAACTTCTATCGTATGTTGAATTTCACAATATTGCATAGAATATTTCTAAACTGACTTGTAAGCCATGTACTAAATCGATTATCCCGCAAGGACTGGCTATATTCTATCTGGGGAGAGATCTCCTGATAAGATAGGAGAAATGAGCTTCTTCAGTACATCCAGTCAGGCAATTTAATTCCTTCTGGAGTTTTTACGACTTCAATTTCCATCTATTCCTGTTTTGGAGAATGCCTTTAAGTACGGAATAGATTCAGCGAGTTGTAATTTCGTTTT
>NW_027111830.1:56595-61540 GCF_000696795.3 Halyomorpha halys
ATAATTGTATTTAGTTAAAACTACACGTTAATTTTACAAACAGGAACGAATAGTTTAACCTTATAACGACATTAAACGGTGTTAATTTATAGAATGTTGGAAAACAAGCAGACATTAAGCTTTCTGACCGTTGTATCAACAAGACACCGTCAAAACGTATACATTTGACAGTTATTCCGACTATTGGTCCACTGGCATTACTTGTACTATTTATGATCACGCCAGACCCAGTGTGATAGTGAATTCTGTCATGACTGTAACTATCAGATAATTACACCATGCTAGTGGCATTCGGTCTGGAGGATCGACAGCACTACTTTATTAGTTAAGTATCCCTAACTGAGCAATTCACATCTCCAGTTATATTTCACTGTCATTTATAAATAAATAATTATTTGAATATCAAATATGTGGAAAATTGATTGAATTATTTAAATATCATAGATTGTAATTCGTACTGCGCCATCTAACAGGCTAATTAATTACAACTTGTAACTATCTTCCACATAATAAACTAGACAAATTTCTATCGTTTCATTGTGAAAATATTTTTTTATTTTTTGATATTTACAACTGTACATAAAATACATCAAGTAAATTTGAAATAATATCATAATGGTATGGTATAGAGATGGTATGGTATAATGGTATAGAGAAACTACCCAGGGTCTCGCGGCCATCTTCTTTTCAGACGCCTCGGAGAATTGTCCGGAATGAATGAGGAAGCAAGGCTAGAAACTAATGGGTTTGAGTGGTTAAGGAGTTTATAATGAAAGGAGTGATATCTGGTTTGGGGTACATCGGTTACTTATGGAACATTAAGGTCTTTATGGATTATGTTATTTGTGACAAAGCACGGAGCATTAAGGATGTTACGAAGGATTTTGGCATTGTGAAAATATAAAAGAAAAAATTATTTTGAGTTGTGAGTCTTCTTCAAAACCGACAAAATAATAATAATAAAACATAAATTGTATACTTTCTAATAATAATTATAAATAAATTAATACATCCGTTAATGAAATTAGTGAATTTCTACATGCATTGAATCATATGCATTAATCCTTGGTATTTAAAAAATGTTTATAGCTAATATTGTTAATATTCATAACTGTCATAAACCTAAAGCTTTGTTTTATTCGTAATAAGAAAAAAAATGAAAAAAAAAAAAGTTAAGAAAGCGAAATTACTTATTATTATTTTATTATTTACTAGTTAGTCGACACTATTTCTTATCGTTTTTCTTGATCTCGACTCCTATTTCACATAAGGTCTGTTATTTTCTTATACTTTTAAAGGCATAACGTTTTTATGGTACTAAACAATAGGGGTATTCATGATGTTGTGTTAAATGTAAAATGTTTTACCATGTTAAATGTTATAAATATAGCATTGTGAGCAGCCCTATTTAAAGTCAAGTTAAATGTATAAGAGCTCCTAGCGGATTGTTTGAGCTACTTGTTTTATAACCTTTCTTTCCAAAATTTCATGTTATTGATTACTTCTAAGTTTTAATTAAAGTAATTTATTACTTCTTTTATTATTTATTATCTATTTATTACTTTCTATTCTTTTATTATTTATTATTTATTTTATTATTATTATCTTATTTACCTAAAGTGGAAATTGTGTGAAAGTTTGGCTACTGCGTGCCTTATTGATGTAACTTGTGAGGTGATGAATTAAGATGAGCTAATTGACAAGTGTCATTACATTATTATTATTGCCATCCATTGCTTTATTAGATTTAAAAACATCCGAAACCACATTAAAACACAAAGCACGACATCAAACAAAACGGTGACGAACTCAGATGGTCTGTTGCGTGACGTCATTTTCCCTTTAACAGACCTAGTAACAGACTCTCAGCCATGCTATACGTTATATCGTTTTAACGTGGTGAAAAAAGGAAATATTTCTAATAATTTTTTCCATTTAACACGCTTTAACATGTTAAACTAAAGATCATGAATACCCCTAATATAGGAGAGGTAGCATCATTAATTTCTAAAGTTTGGTTTGTCTTTAATTTTACTTGACTTGTTCTAATGAATAGTAAATTAGGTCGGTAGGTAGGTTCAAGTATTTAGGTTTAAGGTAACTGGAAAAAACGAAGTTGATGAAGAAATAAAAGTAATTTGCTTGATATTTTCAATTTCGAAATTGAAATTATCAAAGCTTGCGCCTTCTATTCGAGAACTTAAAGGTTAGAATTAACAAAACTATTATCCTTCCCACTTTTTGCTCATTATTATGCGAAACGTAGCCTCTTACACTAAAAAAATAACAGCTCCTTATGTTTTTTGCAAAAATAAAGAATTACGTAAAATATTCGAACCCAAAAAGGATGACAACCGGAGAATTTAGAAGGATACAAAACGCTGAATTCAGGATACTGCACCCGGCAAATATTATTTAGATTATAGCAAGGAGAATAAGATGCACATGTAAGGTTGTAAGACTTAAAAACGAACGGATCCCTAAAATATTAATACACCCTGAATAGACGGGTAAACGTCTGAGGGATAGACCGAAACGTGGATGGGAGGATTGCATTAAGACTGATTTAGTAGATTAGGGTTTGGAGGGGCGTCATTGGACAGGTGTATGTAAGGAACGATTGGTAGAATCGGCATTGAGTTCATCTCTAATATTACTTGACTATGTTTTGTTAATATCTTTCTTACTGTTGATATGAGATGTAGTGGATTTATGTGGTATTTTTCTGTCTTGAAATGAACCTTTAAACAAGGTTGAAATTATAGTATTTGTTACAAATTGTGAGCTTGTTAACTGAATGAATGGAGGGTAGGAGACATGGACTGAATGGGGCGGTTCATTAAGCTGACTGAACACTATAAGTCGTGAATAGCCTTCTCTCTTCCACAGCAATCTATATCGAAGAGATAAGAACAGTACAGTAACTGCCTTGTGTAGACGGGTCCGGATGTCATTCTAGTGCTGTCGCAGCACCTTATGTCTTCCGCTTAAAGCGCTGATCCTGAAGATCTTTTTGTAATATAAATCATCCCCATGTTGTATTTTTTTAATAATGATAAGAAGTAGTTTTATATTAGTCTATATGAAATGTCTTAAAGTATAATATGACAAGTATATAGCCGGTATTACAATATTAAATAAACAAAAATTCATCTTAAAGCTTTTTTTGAGAGAGCTTAGTACGAATCTGTCTATTTTTTTATTAATAATTTTTTTTTCCTATTTTACAAGAAGCAAACTATTTTCGTGAAAGCGGTATATCAGTGGAGAATACTAATAATACTAATATCAATTTCTGATTTGTATGAAAATTCGTAACTAAGGGTTTCAAAAGACGCTAAAAATGAATCTTACTTGATTTTTTCAATAATGTTTAGTATATACTGTTTACTGTACATATTGTTATGGAATATGTAAGGGGTATTGATGACCTTTAGTTTAACATGTTAAATGGAAAAATCTTTTCTTCTTTTACCATGTTAAAACGATATAATATGGTTGATAGTCTGTTAAATGGAGAATGACGTCACGCAACATACCAGTTGAGCTCGTCACCATTTTGTTTGTTGTCGTGTTAGGTTACTTGCTTGTAGTTTGTGTTTTGATTGGGTTAGTATTGTTTTGGATGTTTTTAAAAATAACTGATGACAATAATAATAAGGTAATGACAGTTGATAATTAGCTCATCTTGATTCTCTTCCTCACAAGTTAGAGGATCAACAAGGCACTCAATGGACAAACTTTCATATTACTTCAACTTTTCAATCAATTTAAGCATGTTGTAATAAATTACTTAAGTCAAAACTTAGAAGCAAACAATAACATGAAGTTTTGGAAGGAAAGTTTATAAAACAAGTTGCTCAAAAAATCCGCTAGGAGCTCTTATGCATTTACCATTTAACATGGTAAAACATTTTACATTTAACATATTATGAATACCTCTACTAGACAAACGGTCTACTCTTCCAATCCATTGCAAAAGACTGATCTTCATGACTGTAATAAGGTCTATCAGGACATACTGAGTTGAGCTTTGGGGCTCCACTAAACCTTCGAATTCTTCTCGTATTCAATCCTTACAATCCAAAATCCTTCGTAAAATCCCCAATGTTCCTTACTTTGTCACAGATAAAATCATAAAAATACCTTAATTTTCTTATGTAACCGATTTTTTCCTAGCCCCAAACAGATATCAATCCTTCCATTATAAACTAAATACCCAAACCCACTTGGTTCTAACCTTGCCTCCTTTTCCATTTCTGACAATCCTCTCAGGCCCCTGAAAAGAAGATGGTTACGAGACCTTCTAATGTAAAAAGGCTATTTGAGTGCGCTACAAATGGGTACTTTATTTACATGCCTCTATCATATCATTATGATTTTAGGGTTATTAATAATCTTTAGTTTACCATGTTAAAAAGATATAATATATAACATGGTGGAGAGTCTGTTACTAGGTCTGTTAAATGGAGAAATACGGCACGCAACAGACCAGCTGAGCTCGTCACCATTTTTTTTGTTGTCATGTTAGGTTACTTGCTTGTAGTTTGTGTTAGTATTGTTTTGGATCTTTTTAAAAATAATGGATGACAATGATAAAAATGTAATGACAGTTGTCAATTAGCTAATCTTGATTGTGTTCCGCACAAGTTAAGAGATAAACTTCCACATTTCACTGAATTTAGGCAATTTGTAATAAATTACGTTAGTCAAAACTTAAAAGGAAACAATAACATGAAGTTCTGGAATGAAACAACTTGCACAGAATATCCGCTAGGAGCTCCTCTGCATTTAACGTTTATCATGGTAAAACATTTTACATTTAACACATCATGAATACCCCTATTAGGGGTATTCATGATGTTGTGTTAAATGTTAAATGTTTTACCATGTTAAATGTTATAACTATAAGATTGTGAGCAGCCCTATTTGAAGTCATGTTAAA
>NW_027111830.1:62358-62997 GCF_000696795.3 Halyomorpha halys
GTACAAAAATTATGACTGTGCACGAATTTTTTTTTTTTATTGTTCACCTTTTTTCCTTACCGCAGGTAGCCGAAGAAGTTAGAGGTACAATAAATACCCTCGTGTAGGAGGTGTCAATATCTCGTGTGAACAACTCACTTACTATAATAAAAAAACTTGTGAAGGTTAGAGCAGCACCAGACTGCTTGGTACCAACTCCCAGGTGCGAGTCGCACCGCACCTTAATGTTCTTGTAAAGTTGTTTATGGATTAGGCTTTATGGCGGCTCTGGTAATAAAGTCCCTGTCAGGTTTATTGTCTTCTCTTTCGGTCAGAGCAGAAGACTTCCGTCCGACCCGTCGTAAATGTCCCGCCTCCTCTTCCTGCGGCCCAGGATGTCTGTCTTCAGATCTTTACAACCGGATCGGGTGTCTGGTATAGAGGAACTACACTCTGCTATGGGAAACCCGTTTAATAAATTATGTTTTATTAGTTATGCTATTTGCTAATCAATTAGTCTAATTGTAAATCAGAATATAATTAATTAGATCGTAATTTAGTTATCATTGCTTCATTGCCGCGACCGTTAAAGAGGTTAGCAATTTTCCCAAGCTTTTTTTGAGAGTGCTTAGTACGAATCTGTCTATTTTTTTATTAATA
>NW_027111830.1:65013-65650 GCF_000696795.3 Halyomorpha halys
AAAAAAAAAATATATATATATTAATTCGAATATTTTATGTCTATTATTTGTTTAATGTTTTTCTGAAAGATGATTGATCTCTTGTTTTATAGCTCTGATGAAGACCTAAAAATCAGGTCGGTACGTAGGGACGAATAAATAATTTTTACTTTATTTGTTTTTTTCTGACCGCACTCCCCGACCAGCTTTTACATAATTTACAAAGTATTTCTTAATTTAATTATCTAGATGTATGATGTATTTATAATTATATATGTGTGCTATATTACAGCAAATAAACTTATATAGTTAATTTACAAGATTTGAAACAATGACGTCATTATGGCCAACTGTGTCCTTTAATAATATTCCTCTAATTCGCGCTTTACGGATTCACGACAGATGATGTCATCTGGACATTTATTGGATCTAGAAGAGAGTAGAAGAATAATGGGGGTAATAGGAAGATAAATTCAATACAAATAAAATAATGAAAATAACTCGTCCACCCGCTTGTGAATTCTCGAATTTGCCATTGTTAGGCAAACGTGTATCGGAACTTTAAAGCTTATGCAAATGCTTGATAAACAAAGAAAGCAACAGATGTCGGTATTCACTCTCTTTTTTTGTTATGAATTTTTCCGGCTCCTTTTAACAT
>NW_027111830.1:67304-67844 GCF_000696795.3 Halyomorpha halys
GGTAAAAGAAGGCAATTTTTTTCGATTTAACATGAGTTTTTCCATTTAACACGCTTTAACATGTTAAACCAAAGATCATGAATACCCCTAAAGAACAATGGTGGAGATTCTACTCGAGCCCCCTTTGATCTATGTCTAAAAACCCGACTCTCAGCAGATCAGCTGCAAGCTTAGGCCAACTCGTACCAGCCAAACCACCCTTCCACATGCTAGCACATGTCTGAGTTCGCCATGGCTTGTCCAACATGTAGAACCCTCTGTAGATGTTTGCCTACAAACCGACACCGGACGGTTGGTTTCAAATTCAGGCCAATTTGAATCAGCCAATGAAAATAACTCGTCCACCCGCTTGTGAATTCTCGAATTTGCCATTGTTAGTCAAACCTGTATAGGAACTTTAAAGCTTATGCAAATGTTTGGTAAACAAAGAAAGCGATAGATGTCAGTATTCACTCTCTTTTTTTGTTATGAATTTTTCCGGCTCCTTTTAACATTGCGTTTTATTTTTATATCAACTAATTATACCAGTGCCAATCATAA
>NW_027111831.1:0-4030 GCF_000696795.3 Halyomorpha halys
ATCTATTTGCGGAGCCTGTCCGTCTATATATATATACAATCGGTCAGCTGTTCTCGATCAGCTGATATGGACCTGTCAGCTGACAGTCCGTAACTTATAGTTAGCTGTATATATCCTCATGATAATAATAAGAACCCTGTACTATTAGGATTACTTATCTTAAAGTTTGACAACAAACCAGTTGCTATATATACCAGACGACTCTAATAATAAAGTCAGTTGTTCACGTCGTCTTGTGTCCTTATTCTGCCCAAATCCCTTTTTATTTTAACGTAGCATTTCAGTCTAATCGAAAGTGGTGCCGAAACCCGGGATCTTTAGATACCGAATTTTTGTCACACGATCAGTATTATTACGAGTCCTAAAACGATATTAAGCGCACCATCTTGAATCAGTAACCGAGTTACGGTACGTAATTTAAGATGGTGGAAACGGCTGAAGAATTAAAGCAACTTGAATACCAGCTGGCTCAAGCGACAGTGGAGCGCCAGAAACTTGAAGCTCAACTATCCAAGGCGACTGAGAACACGCAGATCGAACGCAGAACTCTGCGTTCATCCACGAAGTTATCAGCCAATTGGAACCATTCACCGGGATAGTAGGTGACCTGGAACATTTCCTCAAAGGCGGTGATCAGATCCAGAGCTTAATCACCACCAGACAGGGAGCAGGCACGCTGTTAGAATCAGACGTGAAACTACTTGAGGCCTCTCTGATCGGTCGTATTTCGAGGCGCGTCCTGAATGCGGTACAAGGTGATCTAACTCTTCCCTGGGAAACATTAAAGGTCCGACTCAAGAAGTTATATGGCGGGTGAGTCAGAGGGTGAGTTCGCTGAAAAACTGCTAGTTCTTTACAATCGCCTGACGGAGAAAATGATGGAAACGTGTGGCCAGGCAGAGGGATCCCAGAAGATGGAGTTCTTGAAGGGAGTGCTGAAGGTCAAACTTAACCATTATGTGGACCGCCCAGGATCACTACCCAGAGACCGGGATTTCATTGAGTGCGCCCATGAACTCGTGGACGCAAGGGAACGGAGAGAAGCACGCTTCGAGAAATCCGAAGCTGAACGGACGGAAGTGAGGTCGCCTCGAAGACAACAACGAAGCTCCAACAGACGCACCACCCACAATAGTGGCGGTTTCGAAAAACGGCCAAGTAGAGGACCAGAAGAAAGAAGGCAGCGATCAGATCGGCGTTGCTACGAATGTAACAGGACCGGACATGTTGCCGCGCAATGTAAATACACGAGATGCTACGAGTGTGGTAGATAGGGACATGTAGCACGTGAATGCCCAAGACGTAACTCCCGGCCGAACAGGAGGGAACCTCCACCTGAACCTATGGAATTCAACAATCAGGGCTGGAACAGCAGGCGGACCGAAAAAAAGGAACGGCAGGAACACCATAAGCGACGAATCATCTGGCGAGGAGAGCGTCCGTTCTGAGCGCAGCCGCCCGGCTTCGAGACGTCATGAGGTAAGAGGGATGAACCCCTGGGTGGGAGGATCATCCGGAGCCGAGGTATTAGGGGGTCGCGGTCAATCACACTGAGGACGTGGTAATGGGTGGGGCAACCAGCGGAGCGAGTTATTAGTTTATAACAGCATACAGAGAAGACGCGTTACAAGGTTGCCCGTGGCGAGTCTGGAGTAATTTGGGGTGAGATTTCTGATAGACACAGGGAGCACCAACTCATTGATTAGTCGAAAAGGGGCGGAGAAATTAGGCATCTGGGCGGGCCATAGACAATGTGCATGTACGGTGTCAACGGTCAGTGGCAAATACCAAACATTAGGAGAGACCAGTTTTAACCTCCGAGAATTGACAGGGTTGGATTAGGAAGTCGTTATACACGTTATAAAGGAGTTAATGGCGGGGGACGAGCTTATCATTGGGTGTTACATTCTACAACGGGTGGGGATCAAACTTGACGTCAATGACACGAAATGGCGGTATAAAATCGGTCAGCAACAGTACCAAGTAACAGTGCAAAGGAAGAGCGGGAATTTGAAAATTGGAGCGGTAGAGTGCAACGAGGCCTTGATACACTTGGTCGAGAAAAACGATGACCTGTTCTACCGAGAGGGGGAATTTTTGCCCACCACGGGGAAAACCGAACACCGGATTCATCTAAAATCGGAAACCCAAATCTATGTAAAAGCGGTACCCCTAGGCCATGAGGATTGTCATCAAGGAACAGTTAAACGAACTCCTTCGACAGGGTATAATAAGACCCAGTAATTCCCCGTTTAATAGCCCATTATGTGTAGTGGAGAAGAAGTAGGGTGAACGGAGTGGAGCCGCGAAACAATACCGATGTGGACTATCGGAAGTTGAATGAGGCGACGAAAGACGAGCGGTACCCACTGCCGCGGGTCGAGGACATACTGGACCGACTATCGGGGGCGACCTTTAGTACTATAGACCTTAAGAGCGGTTACCATCAGGTCAAGATGGCAGAGGCAGATATACCGAAGACGGCATTCTCCTGGGAACGGGACACTTCGAGTTCGTGCGAATGCCTTTTGGGCTGAAGGGAGCGCCGTTGACTTTCCAACGTCTCATGGATGAACTTCATAGGGGTCTAGGCGAGGAATTCTCACAGGTATACATAGACGACCTGATTGTTTTCAGTAAAAACGAGCGGGAGCATGCCGAACACTTGACGCAGGTTTTTGACAGGGTTCAAGAATTCGGTCTCAAACTGTCGCGAGAAAAATCTAAATTTGGGCATAGCGAAATCCGGTTCTTGGGACATGTGGTGTCGCAAAAAGGGGTACAACCAGATAGGGAACGTGTGAAAGCGATTCAAGACGCACCTTTACCGAGGAATATCCGCGGAGTGAGGAGATTCCTGGGTATGATTAATTATTACCGCAAGCTCATCCCAGGGATTGCGGCAATTACGCATCCGCTTAGCGAAATTTTAAAGAAAGGAAAACGATTCGCCTTAGGCCCTGAACAGGTCGCTAGTATCGAGGAATGCCGGAAGATCCTAACAACGCGTCCTTTACTGGCCTTCCCCGATTTCCATAGATCATTTAAGGTAACCACAGATGCTAGCGAGTAAGCTATTGGGGCCGTTATGTCGCAGTATTTTGAAGAGGGCGAAAACCTATTGCCTATGCAGGACGAAAGTTAAATTCGGCTGAACAAAGCCATACGTTTACGGCAGAAAGTTCGAACTTGTAACAGACCATAAACCTCTCCTTCACCTCGGATCATTAAAAGAATCATCAGCACGAGTATCGCGAAGGAAGGAAAGGCTCGCGGCATATAACTTCCACATTGAGCACAAGAAGGGCGTCGACAATGTAGTGGCCGATTGGTTATCGCGAGACCTAGTGGTGAACGCGATCGAGGACGAGGAAGCACCTGTTGAACTATTTGCGCTGAGGTATCTACGCGATTGGGCGGAGAGCGGCCCGGAAATTCCATTAGTCCAGAAGGAATCAGACGGGAACACAACACCGACAGACAGACCCGCGGAACTTCCGGAAATTGATGAAATCATCAACGATAAAAAGTTTCAAATTGTTATCAAATCCAATATTGATCCGCACACCCGCTACAATAGAGGAAAATGAATTGGACAATTTATTTACGGAAATCGCGAGACCCGGTCGCAGTTGCCACGTGTGGGAAATAAGATAATAGTAGACAAACTAAAAATATTGTGGAGACAAGAGGGAGTAGGCGTGGGGTATTCTTTAACCAGATGTCTACAACAGGTAGAAACGATCGCCGATCCGGAGGAGCAACGTAAACTCGTCGCCGACCACCACGCGGGCAAAACGAATCACAGGGGTATAGAGGAAACATTGCGTGCTCTGAAACGGCTATACTTCTGGAAATCCATGAGGCGCACCGTGGGTGATTGTATCGCGGCGTGCGTCATATGTCAACAGGCCAAGTACGATCGCCGACCCCCAGTAGCCGAACAGGTAACCTTTTTTTTTTTCTTTTTTTTTTGTTCCCCCTTCCTGGCATTGCTGCCATACGGGGTTCGGCAACAGTGGGGTAGTGC
>NW_027111831.1:6050-7915 GCF_000696795.3 Halyomorpha halys
AAGATTTCCAACACCTCCTCCTCGATATATGGGGTACTGTTCCTGAGGATTGCAGCGTCCAAGGCGTCGAGTCCCGGAGCCCTCCCAATCCTCTGCCTGTCCACGGCAAGACGTAGGTCCCATAAATCCCACGGTGGACATAGGTCGGTACCTGGTGGGTATACTCTCCTCTGCAGTGTCCTGGGACGGATCATCCCTGGGGTATGTATAATCGATGTACATCATCGCCGTTTCATCCAGGGTGGTTGCCTGGGCTCCTCCAACTTTGATGGCAGCCATCATATGTATTGCCTTAACCTTGACCAGCACCACCCTGTACGGGATGCCCCAGGGATTGTTCTCCGACTCCTCGACGATGAACTCGTCCCAGGACTTCTTCTTCTGGTGACGCACCCCGTTTCGGTATACCTATGCTTGCTTTCCTCTCCGAGTGCAGCTCTCCTCTCTTCATCTCTGCACTCCTGGTACCTGCGCCTGGCCCTATAGTACTCTCTCTTCAGCTGTGTCAGGTCCGGCGTCCACCATGGGACCGGACGTGCTCTCACCCTGCGGCGCTGAAGGGTAATATTGGCCGCTTGGGCCGAACAGGTAACCGCACCCACCACACTCTAACCCTTACAATCGGTCCAAGTGGACATATACTCCATTGAGAAACAGTCTTGGCTAACAGCGGTTGACCCATTCAGTAAAATTGCGATGACCTACCCTACCGAAGCGAAGACCCCAGGGGCGGTATGGGAGGGGATCCTCCAATGGTGTGCAACCTATGGGGTACCGGACGAAATCACATCGGATTGCGGTAGGGAATTTGACAATGCAATAATCCCCAACGAGAGCAAAATATTGGGCATTACCTGGAGACTCAACACCCCCCATCACATCAAGGGCAGGGGCGCGGTTGAACGATTGCACGACACGCTAGGGGAACACCTCCGGTTGCTCAAGTTAGGGTGGAATCTCGAGCCATACGAAGCCATGCCGCGCGCAGTTATAGCATACAACAATACTATACACGCAGCCACTGGGTTATCACCCGTAGAGATAGTATTCAGACAAAGGCGTCGCGATAGGGGAGACCTAATTACCACTAACAACAATGACCTTAGAGCGAAACTTTATCACACAAGGGCGCAGCGCCAAGAGACATGGGCGAAAGTACGGGAGAGGTTGATACGCGAGAGACAAGTACGCGTTATGAAAGCAAATGACCACCCCATAGTCCGTAAAACAGGTCCGCTAGGTTTGGGAACAATTGTATATCGCCGGTTGAGAACCACCCGCAATAAAACGGCAGCTCGTTACGAGGGGCCCTGTCGGATCACTACCATTAGGGAACACAACTTATTTACGATAAAAGACGTAAATCACCCATTTAGGTCCCGCACAGTTCATCTAGAAGAATTATGAGTACTTCCCCTAGTACAAAGTGTCGAGCCGGACGTCGGGGCTCAGCCCGGACCATCAAGAGAGTGATTTTTTTTTTTTTGTATCATTTCAGCTTATATGTAGTGTGTTATCTTATGATGTAAGTGTATTGAAATATTTCTTTATAGTAAAAATAGGTATATATATATATTTTCTTTTTCTCTCTTTGTAAGATGTTTAGTTTTAGTTTTTATTTAGTTCCTCCATACGAAGGAACTGGAGGGAGGGAGTTAGCTGTATATATCCTCATGATAATAATAAGAACCCTGTACTATTAGGATTACTTATCTTTAAGTTTGACAACAAACCAGTTGCTATATATACCAGGCGACTTGTGTCTTGTCGTTATTCTGCCCAAATCCCTTTTTATTTTAACGTAGCATTTCAGTCTAATCGTAAGTTTTATATATATATATATATATAAATTCATAGTATTTGAT
>NW_027111831.1:7983-16898 GCF_000696795.3 Halyomorpha halys
GTCCAAAAGTTGTTTTCCTTAACAATTTTAATTGATATTTAATAAATAATTAATGAATATCAGAGAATAAACAAAGAGCTATGATAAAGTTGTTTATAATAAAAATAAAATAGGTTCTACATGTTATGCATAATGATTTTTTTTACATATGATACATAAATGATCGAAATAAACATTTGACTTGTTTTGAAGACAGATTTGCGTTGATATTGCAACGTATATTTGAATTAATAATGAAGTACAGGATACATAATAATCAATTCAAATATCATTTCTATTCTTTTTTTCACAGGCGGCCTTTCAAGACCACGCGAATATCAGTACTTTTTTCTTCTCATTTTTGCTTTTCTTCTCTCCCAGTATCTTCTCATCATTTCTGCGTTCCTTTTCGCAAAAAACGCGTGGTAGGAAGAGAGGAAGCTTCCTACCACGCGTTTTTCCGTTCCGTTTTTCTTTATTTGCCGCAAGAACATGGTGTTGTTTTTTGTTTGGTTTTTTGAGGGGGAAGGGGAGTGTTTGAACTGGAAATTATCACTCAAAAGCAAGATAGTGCAAACTGGTAGAGCTCCTTTGTACTATCAATCCTCGTCCAATTATACTTTTATCAATTACGAAACCAAACTAACACTCGATATGGTATTGATTTAACGACAAAAACCCCAAGTTGGCGAACTTACGGCGATACTCAGTATGTTCAAGAGTCTTATAGATCATTATCTAATAAACTGTGTTTCTAATAATTGTTTGAATGAAATATAGAAAGAACCATGGAGTCCATTGGTCACTAGCTGCTTCTTCGAATCCCGAAATCTTTATACTGACAAAAACTGTGAAAAGCCAAAAAACATAGATGAGCAGGAATGCTGTAAAACTTTTTTCTATTTGTTGAATACTTTTTGCTGCCATGAGGTTCCCATAAGATTCTTAGAAGGGATGAGAGCTTGTTTCAATGACAATCCTTTCTTGGGACTGCCACCCTCTTATTTTCTTTTTGTTGCATGAGCCTTATATACTATATATTCTTCAACATGATATCTTCTGCATCTGTCGTCATTTGCAGCAGATAATCAAAATTTCCTTTAATAATGTCTACTACAAACATATTTAAAATCTTATCGATAATAAAAAGCTTGTTTAATTTTGACATTTATAGATTTGCTTAGGTTTATGAAAGGACATTTCAAAATTTAAACAGCTATCTTCATAGTTGGCTATACTTTATTTATTATTTTCATTATAATTAGCATTTAGCACCGAGCCAACAAAATACTTTTTTTCTCTTTTCATTATGTTTATAAGCAATTAATTTATTTGATCCATTCATCTTTTTACCATCTTATTTTTATTTATCTCTCTATCTATATGTATATATTATTCTGAACTCCTTTGTGTCTTTATTTAAAAACAAATTAATTTTTTAAAAATAAAAGAACATTCTTCTTGAACTATAACATTTAAAATGTCCCAACGATTATTATTTGAACCAATTGCTCTACAGACCGATTTACTAAGAATCAGAAACTATCAGGATCCTGGGTGACACGTCTCTTACAGTTTGCACATTTACCTTCTACAACAAGTACAGCTAAGACCACAGCAATTAGAGGCACTTAGTTCCCAATTACCTAGACCACTGGTCTCTTTAGGGGACCTTAATTCGCAAAACACTATCTGGAGTCACAAATAAAGGGCAGAAGAGGACATCTAATAGAAAACATGATAGACACCTGCAATTTTCACATTCAGAACAACGGCGAACAAACTTAATTGAGTTCATCGTACAGCACCTTCTTATCGATTAGTGTTAGCCTTTGTTCAATTAGTTTATAATCCGATACCCATAGGACCGTAATAACTGATCAATACTCCAGGAATCACTTCCTGGCTCTTATTAATATAACTGGGCTGGTGTCCAAGAACCTTTAAAAGAAACATGATTCTTAAAAATCGAATTGAATACAAAAAGGCCAAAACACCTTGTAGAAGAGTTATATTTCACCACCAAACAACTTATTACCATCAATAAGTTTCTTCCATTAACTCAGACACTACATTTGCACTTGTATGGAAGAGAGATAGAGCAATTGAGTACAAGCGCACTTTCCAACCAATTTATCTCAATGTTGGAAGACACATTACTTGGGAGGAGGAAATAGTAGCAAACTAGTTCGCAACATTCTTCTCTAGGCATGGAGCTACAGATACGTGCAAATCAATGTCACCTTCTAACCAAGAAGTGATAATAAACAAATTAGTTTTTGGATCTAACATTCAAGAACCTTCCATTATGCCTTTTATCATAAAAGGACTAAAAATTATCCTGACCGCGGTAAAAAGTAAATCACAAGGTCCTGATGAACTAACTTATGAAATGATGCATGAACACCAACTGGCTGATTCATTAGATAAGATCCTTAACCCATCTAACAGAATATGGACCGTTAGCATTTTCCCAAAGCAGCGAAATGAATCTAATTTTAATACTATATATATACTATAGATATTACAATCTGCCACATAGTTGTGGGCAGTAAGTAATAGTGATGAATGATCTCATACATACTAAAATAAAATAAAAGAAATTAAATAAATGAATAAAAAAAAAGATGTAAAACAAATGAAAAGGATGATGAACAAATTTCTCATTTGGATATTGGACGAAATAGGGGTACAAAATGATATGAAGAATGGTTTTCACAAGAATGACTACCCACATTCAAGAAGAATTCGTCAACAGGGAACATACAGTTGGTGTATTCTTTGATATAAAAAACGCTTTTGATACTATATGGCAGATCAATGAGAGAAAATCTAGCAAACCTTATAAAGGAATTTCCTGGAACAAGATTTTACAAAGTTATGGAAGATAGAACTACTTCTACAAAAAAGTGTACCCCTAGGCTACGTACTGAGCACTACCTTATTTTCTATCGCAAAACGTCAAATCATTGACTGTCTAACACCTAACATAACTGCATATTTATTTGCTGACTACTTTGCTATTCTTTACACATCACCAGACCTATAATACATTAAGACCTATCTTTAGAACGCAGTAAATAAATTAGCATCATGGTCTCAAAGAACGGGTTCAATTTTTCAATAAATAAGACATGTTGTGTTCATTTTAGCCGCCATAGAAACCCTGGTATACTACCATTAGTCATAAATAACATCCCACTTCCACACACCATTCATGTTAGGTTATTAGGTCTCCACCGGGATTCTAAGTTACGTTGGTCTAATCATATAAAACAGCTCCGGTCAAAAACCATGAACAGAATTAAAATACTTGCGAAGTTAGGAAGCACCTAGTGGAGATCAGACAGGAAAACAATGCTCCAAATTTATGGGGAATTAATACTTAGTAAAATAGACAACGGCAGTTTATATATGCTTCTGCAAGCTATAGTAGAATCAAAAAACTAGATGCAGTCAACCATACCGGTATACGGCTTTCCACTGAAGCTTTTAGAACAAGTTCAGTAAACAGTTTATGGGTTGAAGCTAGAGTCATGCCTCTCTAATATCGTCGTAAAAAATTAGCAGCCAGATACTTGACATGAATTTATACCCACCTGGAAAATCCTGTGTACCGATTTTCGAACAGGGGAATTCCGTAAGCTATGAACGACTAAAAAATGTCTCCTGCCAACTCGGGTATCGAATGAGACGAGTTACCTTCGAACGGAAAGATCATCAAATTGAGAACCAAAGAGGAAAGTAGCCACCATGGACACCGTCCCTTTATAATAACTGTCTCGACATCATGTGCGTTTCTATACGACGATATAGTGAACTGATGGTACGTGGTAGAACGTGCATTGGGCTCTATGTTTTAAAGCGCTCAAATTAACCGATTTTTAAATAGGGCACGAATTAGGCACGGGTCAAACCGCATTCTAAGGTTAGCGCCATGGCAACCATGGGATACTTATCACATGTTGTATGGTTCTATCCCATGCACAAGTAGACAGATTGTTTCTTTTACAATAATCCAGTAGTGTTCAAAGTATACTTTAACACTCCATGGGCAATACTAAATTAAGATTAGCTAAAATGAGTAACCATTTTATCGACGAACATAGGGTCTTTTTTTATTACTAATTGAATGAAATGTTGTTAATTTTAATAAGTAACTTACAACGGTATCGTCACCAATAAATGATGTGAAAATGAATTTTTGCAGATTTCCTCCATAATATTACCCGACTAGTCACAAGTAGGTAGAATAAAGTGTATAGATATTTATTATAGTATGCAATTGAGCGAGCAGCTGAGCTGGTTTTTATTGTTTATGGCTCAAATTATTCATCTAGATACTGTGAATGTTTTGAAACAAGACGAGCTCAGAACCCTGAAAATTATTGTATCAAATTGGTTTATTCTGTCAATGTGTGCCTCCATAAGAATATTTTGAGCTAAAGATTTAACCAGTCAATAGCAATTTGAGCTTAAATCATTGAAACAATACTGTGTTCCAAATACGGTTAGTTTATCAATTTCTGAATACGTTAGGTTTTTTGAGCAAACGGCTCAACTGATTTCATGTTTCAAATATTCAGACCCGCGGATTCTCTCAAAAAAATTCAAAGTCGGCCTAGAATATGTTCTTGTTAGAAGCTGAGCTCAGTACAATGCAGGTACAATGTATGTTTACGAATGGCTAAAGAACAAAAAAAAACATGTAATCAAAAGGTCTTCACAGTTGGTGGAGCTGCATACAATATAAGGACTATCTTGTAGTAAAATTTAACGTAATAAGTAATTACATATATACCCACCGGAAAATATCACTTCAGTTTTACAGTTGAGATTCAGCTATCCCTACAGTACAATTCAGGGTTGTAAATTTATATTGTAAATTTAAAACCCTGAATTGTACCCATTGAAAAATAATACCTAGGCCATAAATGAACGAGTGTTTTAGGTGTGCTACGAAATTTGGTGAAAACCTGTGGATCTGAATAATTTAGAACATGAAAAATAAAAATCGGTTGAGGCGTTCCGTCAAAAAACATTATATATTCAGAAACCGACTAAACATATTTAGTACAGTATTCTTTCACTGTTTTGAGTTCAAATTACTGTAAATGTTCTTGGAATAACATTGTGTAATTTGAGCAATAAAATATATGAATTAAAGACTAAAATATTTAAAGAGATTAGGATATTGTTGTCTAAGCACAGATAGATAAAGCAAACAAATGATTGTGAGGGTTGTGAGCTGGACCTGTTTCCAGTAGAGCTAGGATATTAGAAGAACCCTGAGTACTGAGGAGTACTCCAAAACTTGTATGTATTTTTCAAAATAAAAAAAATTGGATAGGAGAAAAAATCACTAAATATTTATATGATAGTTTTATTATAAATTTTCTTTTACCCTAATTATTTCAATATCAACAAATTAAAACTAATGAGCTTTAAAATTTATAAAAGAGAAAGAAATATTACATGTTTTGTAAGCTACTTAACTTATGAACTTATGAAAGTATGTTAATAATATTTTAAAAAAATTATTTCCGAAGTTTTTTGCTTTAATTCATCCCTAAATAGGATTATTGATATTGGTTTTAAGCATAAATAAATCTAATTAACAAACAATGATACGTGAGATTGAGTGATGTGGTGTTCTGTTCTCTAGGATTACAGAAATACATATTATCAATGATTCAATATTGCTTTGTTTCAAATCGAAATGTAAAGGAGTTTAACAGAGAGTAGATAAAGAAAATTAGTGGTAGTAGAGGCGCGAAGCCTAATACGGTAAAGGTTGGATAAAAAAAGATTGGAGCAAGGCAGGTATGCATAATGGAAATCCTAAGGAGAGAGCAAAAACGATCTAGCATGGCAAAGCAACAAGATCAACATTTCAAAGTCCCTTCCGCCTCCTTCTGTATTCCTGCCTCGCCTTCGCCCTGTCTATGGTAGTCTGGTAGTCGCCATCAATTAAAGAAGAACCAACCCTGCCCTGCGCTATTCTCGGCCCTCACCTTAAACCTTCTTTCTAAATGGCTAAGGGAAATTTCTAATTCATCTACCTTTTATGAATTTTCATTTTTTTTTTCAATGAAACCGCCTGTACTATTGACCGCAATTTCTATTCTTTCTTCACAAACCCTAATTGATCTTCTGACTTTTTTTGTATATTTAACTTATACCCTTTTAATTTCTACCCTAAATTCCGAAAATTCCTGTTTCATTTCTTCATTTGAATCATTAGTTTTAAGTAACGTGGCTAAAATATCTGCCAATGTTATTTGTTCCGCATCCGGTTTACCTGACGAATCCAGTTTTTATACATTTAATTGAATTTTTCATGAAACTTACATGAATTGCAGTACTTTATAAGCAACTACTGTTGCTAGATTAAAAATCTCAATTCTTTACTATTTCAATTCTCATTTCAAATCTGGAACTGTGTTACCCATATAATGCAGGCATATTAGTTAGTAAAAAGAAATTCTCTTTCATATCCCGGAACGTACTCCCATAATTATTACACATTTCCTCTAATAATAATGAATATTATTAATAAATTCATTTACTTATACTTCAACAAATACTCAACTTTGTCTCGTTGGTCTAGGAGTATTTTGAACCCTAAAGCTAAGAGATTTTTAAGTTGTTAATTATTTACATTAACACATATTTTTTTTTTTTAGCTCCAAAGCTCAACTCCGAATGTTCAGATACGCCTTATTATAGCTATGTAGATCAATAATTTGTAATGGATTGGAAGTTTAGACTATTTTTCTAGTAAGTGTTTTAATAGTCGGAATCGACGTGCAGTTTCCTGTCTTTTCAGTCTTGTGAGAGAATTCCAAGTCAGTCGTTTGTCCATATGTAGTTCAACGTAGCAGATCTGTTCGACAGGGTTAAGAACAACATAATTAAAGGATACTGTCGGCAGGTTTACGACAAAGGGTAGAGGTGATTTGATTGAATTTATTTTAATTCTCCAATTTCGGCACCATTCTTCCAGGGTTATGATATAGGATTGGACATTTTGGGATGCAATCAAAGGGTTATTATGAACAGAGAGCACACATGTGTCGTCGGCATACGTGGTGAGGATATTGTTAGGATTGGTTGGTATGTCAGCTTTATAGACTGTGAAGAGGATGGGACCGACCTCACTACCATAAGAAACACAAGCGGACTGAAAGAAGGAGGGCGGATAGAAACCATTGAGGTTTACTTTGAATAATCTCATTATAAAAGTAATAAATAATTAAAACATTTTACTTAACCTTACAGGTTGTTCCCAGAATTTTATGGTATTATTTAAAGGTTATTAATATTATCAGTTATTTGTAGGTTAAATTAGATCTCAAATGCAAAAAAAAATTGGAAGAAGCAATCACTTAAAATATATTCATGTTAATTACCGTAAAAACCCATGTAGAGGATTAAAGGGATTATACGGAATCAAAACAGTGGAATTGCTATAGCATATTAGCTACTGTGATTAAATGAAAAATATAATTCAACCTCAGTTTCTCTAAATGAAAACCCTGATGACCCTCTCACTATTTTTTTTTTAATAAACCCTTCCACCCTGCACCCTGGGCCCTGAAGCAGAACAGTCATGCGATGTAGTTGATTATTGTTGATCATCTTCAAGTATGTATCCAATACAGCTTACGGCCATTATGTTTATTAGCTTACTGAGGTAGTGTTGAAGCTACTTTCAATACCACCACACTGTATTTCTATAATTAAAAAGTATTTTTGTTATGCTTTGCTGCGCTTCTCTATGTCCATATCTATTTTGATAGGAAAGATTAATATAATATTAATGGAAAGATAAATTAATGTAGTTTTAATATTAATAAACAGTGGCCGCAGAAAAGCGCAGTTGATTGATTTATAAATATTTTTTGAAGATAATTGACTAATGAAAAAATTAGTTTCATTTTTAATTTTGTATAAAATGTGTTGTATTTTTTTCAAGCCCTTCAGGCATCACAATTACAATAAGCAGATAATTTTATTTTTAAAAATTCAGTTATTTCCAGGTAAAACCATTTGCCAAAAACTTGAATTTATAGATAATAACTTAATTATTATCAGCATTTGTTCTTACTATTTCTTTCATAGATAAGTAAGCGGAAGTAAATATTGGCTTGGGCCATAAATAAAATTCTTTGTAATGTAATTCAATTTTTAGCGCGTGCCATCAGTTGTATATTACATTACGAAGTGTTATATTTCGCAATCAACCATCATCTCCTTGATTGTTAAAATTAGGGAGCGAGAATATATTATGCGTTGCTTCAGAGGGCCATACATAACAAAGAGAAGATGAAATCATTCTTCCCATTTTACAGGATGCTGTGGATGTTACTGCTAGGAACAGCAATCACAGCGAGAGCCGAAGATGAGGAGTGGAGATGCCCTGATGTGACCAACGCTTCCTGCTCCTGCGACCTGCCACACACTCTTCGATGCACTACTTCTTACAAGACCTTTCCAGCCATTGCTGAACGTCTTCGTAAGTTAGCTCCACCACTCTCTGTCTCCCTCCTTGACTGCACTATTCGAGATCTGGAAATCATAGATGGTCCTATGTTGGAGGTGGGTAATTCATTAATGAAATTAATAATCTAAAACATTCAAGATATGATATTTTAATTATCAATTATGATTTCAGGGGGTTTCTTTGCACGGTCTCGTGGTCTCCTCTGGTGTGCTGAAATTCATTTCAACAGATGCATTCGAAAAACTGAACAAGCCTCTGGAGGCGTTAGGCTTACCGAACAACCAACTTAAATCAGTGCCGACCCAGGCACTGAAGCATTTAACCTCGTTGACTAGATTGGACCTATCACATAATATTTTGCACTCTCTCGATGATCATTCCTTCAAGGTTAGTTGCCAACTACTAATATTGACATTGATATATATATATA
>NW_027111832.1:0-1523 GCF_000696795.3 Halyomorpha halys
CTATAAACTTCGTCAATTCCTACCCCCAACATATTTCCTTATAATCCGCTCCTACCTCACTGATAGAACCTTTAAAGTAAATCATAACTTAGCCTACTCATCTCTCTCTTCTCAGTCCGCCGGTGTTCCTCAAGGTAGTATTTTAGGTCCCATTCTTTATACTGTTTATACAGCTGACAACCCTACCCACCGTAACACAGTCCTAACAACATACGCTGATGACACATGTATACTGTCTGTAAACAACGACCCAACTAATGCATCACAAACACTACAGGCACACATAACACTATTGAAGAATGGTGTAAACCAGATCACCTTAACTCTCCGTTGTAAACCTCTGACCTCCTGTCCTACAGTATCCTTTCTAAATACTCCACTAACACCTGTTGAACAGATTCGATACTTAGGACTCCATCTTGACAAGAGGCTTAATTGGAATCCACACACAAGACTGAAACGACAAGAAATTCCTCGTAGATTCCGATTGCTACAACACTTACTTGACAAACGCTCTAAACTTCCCATTCACTACAAAAAATTAGTATACACTACGATAATCAGACCAATTTGGACATATGGAATTTAGCTCTGAGGGTCTACTAAGCCATCAAATTCTTCCCGTATCCAATCCTTACAATTCAAAATCCTACGTAAAATCCTTGATGCTCCTTATTACGTTACACATAAACTCATTCACAAAGACCTTAACATCCCATTCGTTGCAGATTTGACCCAAAACAGATACGCGTCTTTTCATTCCAAACTCCTTAACCATCCTAACCCATTACTGCTTAATCTTTCATCCTTAACGATCCCTAATAATCCTCCGGGGCGTCTGAAAAGAAGATGGCCACCGGACCTTCTAATTTAAATTAATGTATGAAGTACCACCAATGGGTGGTTTCTTCCCAAGATTTTCAAGTGTATATGAAACATACAACATATTTACCTATTGCATTATTGTACAGTTGTAAAATACATTAAATAAATTTTAAAAAAAAGTTGTTCACTGTAAAATTGGTAATTGCTTTTAAAAAAGAAATGTTTTCAATTTTTCAAGAATTTAAATTTTGTCAAAAATTTATAAAAAAAGGGCGCTGCGGCAAAAAAAAAATCCGTTTATTTAGGGAGCCAAAAGCCGGAAAAGATTGAGAACCCCTGCTCTAGATCAATTATGGGAGAATTCACATGCCTTTAATAAAATACTAGTTATAAGTAAAGTTTTTCTCGAAAAATAACTGCAAAATTTTGGCCAGTTTTTTCTTTTTCTCCTTTTTGTTCTTTTTTGATCAATAAAGGAATGACATCTCTAATTAAAACTTGGCGAATAGAGTTCAATTGGATTCGACTCTTTTAACTGTTTTGTTTGGCTGGCTCAGATGAGTGACAGTTCTGATTTATGTCTTTGTTTTCATTTACTAATGGTTGCCGAATGTTACACACATTTCAAATTGGTTTAGAACAGACTAAATCAAATAACAAAAATGTAATACACTAAAATAAGAGTTAAATGAGAAAAT
>NW_027111832.1:2284-2589 GCF_000696795.3 Halyomorpha halys
ATTTATGTCTTTGTTTTCATTTACTAATGATTGCCGAATGTTACACACATTTCAAATTTGTTTAGAACAGACTAAATCAAATAACAAAAATGTAATACACTAAAATAAGAGTTAAATGAGAAAATAAGATCAAGCAAATAAATATGGCCATTGCCATGCAGAATATTTAGGATCAGCAACAGAACTTTTCATTGGGAAAATTTTTCTTTCATAGTGTAATTGTGTAAGAAAACAACTAATAGTATGTATTTCTTGAGTTATTATCGTCAGATAGTTCCAGGATACACATATTTGAGTTTGTGTAT
>NW_027111833.1:0-1014 GCF_000696795.3 Halyomorpha halys
AAAGTATTAGTTTTAAAGTAATAATAATAATAATAAATTATTTATCTGTTCATGGGGCAACCCTCGTAAAAATAGAGTTAGCCTGTAAAATACATGAAATAAATTATCAATTGTAGTAATTTTACAAAAAAGGTGAGTTAAAGATCATTAATATAAACTAATAACAAACAATATACCCAAGCTGGGCTATCTACATTCGTCAGAATAAAACTAAAACGTCACTTCATATGTAATAAAATAAAATAAAAAAACTATACCTCTTATTATGAGGGTAGGTATTTTGTGTCTGTATACAGATAGAAACTCATACAACTGATTTTGGTTAATATTGCTTAGTTTCGGCATGTGTTCGATTCGTTTCTCATGAAACGTTGGAAACAATGACAATGTCAAAAAAATGGAAACAATCCTCCAGTGACGTACCATCACAGGCTGGGCAAAGCTTCTGAGAGTCCAAAGTATATTTCTGTGAACTGACACTTAGAGTTATTGCATATTTACCGGAGAATCGTAGTTGGGCAATTATTCTCAACTGAGTTATAGGGCAGATAATTTTTAGATAGCTTTGAGGAGCATCCGTTTTAATGAAGACCCTACCGTACCACGGCTTGTAGGTCGATTCTCGTAATAAACAAGAATTTTGATACTTACCGGATCATTAAATAGTATCGGGTCAAACATTCCGAAGCTTTCTAATATTTTTCTTATCTGCGTTACCCAATTATATTGCAGACACGACGGTTGTTACTGTCTAGCTGAAGTAGCTTTAAATAAAATTGTTTCATGAAGTGCGTACAACTCATGTTAATGTATATAATTATTATATTATAAGTATGATTTTTATTATATATGAGTTGTGATAAGTAGATGATAGTAAAAAAAATATGAAGGATAGAATTTATTAATAAATTCATTCTGTGTGATAGGATTGAAAATAAAGAACCAGAGTAATAAATTGTTGAAACAATACTTATTAAAAATAGTTACAAATATGGTAAAAAAGTTAGAGTAAAT
>NW_027111833.1:7330-7685 GCF_000696795.3 Halyomorpha halys
ATTATTTTCTTGTAAGTTTATTTTATTTTTAAAAGAAACTGATGTATTCATATTTTGTTTCATAATACATAAATTTAATTTTTTTTGGTTTTTTTATTTATTTATTTAATGTGATTTACAATTGTACAAATAATAAATATAATAAGTAAATATGTTGTATGTTTCATTTACATTGAAAATCTTGGTAAAGAACCATCCATTGGTGATATTTCAAGCATTAATTTAAATTAGAAGGTCCTGTGACCATCTTCTTTTCAGACGCCTCGGAGGATTATCAGGGATTGTTAAGGATGAGAGATTAAGAATTAATGGGTTAGGATTGGTAAGGAGTTTGGAATGAAAAGACGCATATCTG
>NW_027111834.1:0-4683 GCF_000696795.3 Halyomorpha halys
TTTTTTTTTCTGTCAATATTATCAAACTAATTTTATGTTTTTTAAAGTATTTTTTATATGCTTTTAGATTTACTTTAATTTTATTTCATCATAACTATTTTATTCTATTTTGGATTCTATATTTATTTATAAGATATACTTCCCTTTCCTCCCCTTTCCATTTGTGAAATTAACCCATCATATCTCTAACTGCCATTTGAAGGGTCTCAGTTTACACTCTAAAAGGTATTTTTAATTTTCATTACTTTTTATTATTCCCATTTATATTACTATTTTTATGTTATTGGCTGATTATTTTCTAATTAGTTATTATTATAATTTATCTTATTATATTAAGAATAATAAATCTTTTTATATTGAAAAATTCTGTTTTCTAAAATCTTATGATTCTCATTTCTACCTTTTACCCATCACACATTCTTCCTTCTACATTATGCAATAAATAATAATAATTTAGCTGTTAAGCTTGCCATTTTATAACAGTTATTACCTCTGTTCACTTAATTAGTAATTCATTCTTTTACCCTTACATTAACTCTACCTATGTATCTTTTTATTGTAGCCCCAATGAAAACCTACATTGTAAGGCGAAACGTCGGCAGAAAATAAACAAATAGTTATTAATATTTTCTTCCTTCTCGACCTTAGCTCCGACCATCTTCTTTATATAATTTAGATGAACCATCGATGTATATATATTACGAAATATATAACTAATGTGGTAAACTTTAGAACTTATACGAAAAATGAACAGTTCTATTCCATAATAAGTACATAAGTGCAAGTCATTACAACAATGATTACAATAATATTAATATTTTATGTGTATAATAGTTTATAATAAAAAGAAAATAGATAGCAAAGACAAACTTCTGTTTTTTATTAAGTAGGACTGTAATGAAATATTTTGTTTTTATTTTATTTTATTGTTCGATAATTAATATGTAATATATAGCTTTTAGGTTGAAAAATTTTAATTATTAAATGGACAATGTAAGAAGAACAACATAATTTTTTTAAAAAAATTATTAATGATGGACGAAGTATTTTTATAGTTGACATGTCCAGGTAAATGGTTTAGTATTATAAAAATTGAATATGTAAAAAAAAGAATTAGCTTATTCTCAAATATATGGAATATAATATTAAGTGAAAAATTAAATCTTTTATGTTAAATATTGATTAGATATACTGCATATTAGCGTAATTTATATGAAAATTATTAGATAATATATTAATATTAGCAGATAGAGCAATTTGAAAACGGGCAGGAATTGTAGAAAGATAAAAAGATATAAAAATATAACTTTAAAAAAGTAGTAATTATTGATTTGCTTAAATTAACTATTTATTTTTATATAATAAAATATTTTACATTATTTGATCCAACATATATGTAAACTTGAACAACAAAGATTTGTAGGATAAGAACTATAACAGTCAGTCATTCAAATAGTTTTAACTTGCCAAGAAAAGAACTCAAGAAGGTTTCAAAAACCTGGGCATAAATAAAGGGGTAAGAACTTGAAGGGGCTATATAACATTTTTTTGATTTTTCAATCTTTAGTGTGGTTGAAGAGGGTAGGTGTCGACTTACCTAGTGTGAGTTACTCTAACCTCAAAATTCAATTAATAATTTAGTTACCTAGATATAGAAAGGGCTATTTATATATAAGTACACTTCAAAATATAACCAGCTCAAAAAAACAAGCAAAAAAAAACTTTGTTTTCTTACAATTTACTATTAGTAACATAGCCCCTTCATCTACTAACCCCTTCAAATATCTCTGTTTAAAAATTTAGGAAAAATATTTATACGACGGTTTACTATTAAACCAAATGTTCTCCTTACGAGTTGTACTCCTGATTCTCAAATACATGTATTTAAGAACTTTAAACGGTAATGGATCCAAAATAGGCAACAAAATACTAATAAAGAACATTTACAATAGTAATAGAGAGATCATTCTAACTTGTCATATTACAAGTTATAGTAGATAGTTGGATAAGAAAGCTACTGACATTGGGACACTAATACATATTGGGTCAGGGGAAAACTAATTACCCGCCTTCCCAAGTAGCATTAGTTCTGATCCAGCGAAAACTGAGAAAGTTTATCGGTACCGATGCTCCTCTCAAGAAGAAATATGACCCGTCCCCGAAGAATCAGGACTTGACTCCCAGAGGAATCGAGAAGTTGGCTCATCTCAAGTGGACTTTAAACGAACTTTCTCCTCCTCCCATTAGTTTATGCTCCCAACTCCTTCAAGTGGCTTACTCCCTCCGTCAGATCAGCCTCTCGTCGATTCGGTACCGACTTAGCAGCCCATCTCCAGCGTACCCAAAGACCGAAAGATATTAAGGTAATATGTTTTAGTGTGGATTTTAACAAAGTTCTTGTACACCTAACTCGTGGTCACAACTTAAAATTATTTTTTTAAAAAAAAAGTACATCTAGAAACGGTGAAAAAAATCGTGAGCTGAAATTATGTACCTGTTCATTATATCGACCAAACCAAAGCATGTATAAATAAAATAATTTTCAAGGTTGGTTTGAAAAGCATTTTGCTCCTACAGGTTCAAAAGTATATTTCAGCTAGGCAATGAGCATCAGTTTTAAATGAAATAAAAGGTGTGAAGAGGTTACATTTTATCGTAATTTTCTCATTTGAAAATCAGAGTAAAATTTGAAAAACAAAAAAAAATTCAGTAACAAAATAAAAAATATGTATATAATGTAAATATTTTTAAGAAATAAGAATTATAATTAATATTTCATTTGATAGACGTTCAAGCAAAAGTAAAGAAATCCTATTAGTGAATTTTGAGACATAATAATTTCTGTAAAAATACAACCTATATGGACTACATAAATTTATCCAACAAATCACAGCCAAACAAAGCAACACTGATGTTTACCAGGGAAAATAAATGGTTTAATAAATGAATAAATAAATAATAAACGAGAAATGTAAATTTTAGACTTAGTGACTTTTGTTTGAACGCCAACATTTAGTGTTAGTTTTTACAATGTAGTATAATGTTTATAATGTAGTGGGATGTCCCGACAGTTAGAATTCGTTAATTAAACATGGTTATTCTATAATTCGTTATATCTAATTACTCGCTAGCTATGAATCGATTGTTAATAACATATCTACCATTGTAAATGACCATCTACATAGTAAGCCCGGTAAATATAATTCAAGTTATAGCATTGCGGCGTATATGATGGACATGTAAGGTTGTAGGGCTTAGTAACGAGCGGATCCTTAAAATGTTAATAAACACTGAACCAACGGGTAAACGTCCGATGGGTAGACCGAAACGTAGATGGGAGGATTGCGTTAAAACAGATTTAGTGGAATTGGGTTTGGAGGGGCATCACTGGAAGGATGTATGCAGAGGTGGTATCGGCATGGAACCTTAGGGTTCGTTAGGCCTTCATTATTATCAACATAGTAAGTGCTTACGTTAATACACCTTACATCAATGTCCACATAAATGGAAATACGTTTTAAATAATCAATCATCAATGAGTAGCGATCAAAATGTTATACCAGGAATCTTTATGATATTTAATAATTTATGATTTAGTTACAGAATACTTTCTCGAAATAAGTAAATATTTCTAAATTTAGAAATATTTAAAATAGAATACAATCCAGGTTAGCCTACAAACGTGATCATATTTTGATCATGAGAACAATATTTTTATCTCCCCTGATATGCCCCATAATGGGAATGAGAAAAAAATAAAAAAGGTCAAGGTGTCGACGTTTTGTGTACAATGTTTTAAAATAAAAATTCATAAGGTGGATTGTTTAAATGGAATATTAATTTATTTTTTAAGCCATTATGAAGTATTTTCAGCTATCGTCAAGACATGACCTTTAAACATAATTTCATAGCTTCCATAATCTATTAGTTTATCCTCAATCATAACATAAACAGAGATTAAATTTGAATTTCTAATAGGAGAATGTCCTAGGAAACGTGCGCCAGGAGATAGACCAAACCAGTATCAGATAACTCAAAACAATTTTTCTAATTTCGCTCAAAATATGGTTTTAATTTTTATAAAAACAAACTTTATAGTAACAGATGAAACTTTTGATTACCATTAGATGAACAGAATAAAAAATTAATAGTTAGATAATAAATAAACATGTAAGAAATTGTAGTCATGATCATTGTTATGATCATTTATGAAATTAAATTAATACATTGATCGACGTTGATTAAAGATAAATCGTTAAATATTCTCATCTTATAAATTAAAATTTATTTCACAAGTAATTAGAGGTTTACTTGATGATTTAAACGTGCTTTTACTGATCTATATTTAGTCGATATAATTTCGACCAATGGGGAGTGGGTAGGTCAGTGGTATGGCAATGAACTCCAAGGAACCAAGTTCAAATCCAGCTGTGGCAGATATTTTCTGTTTCACTGTAGTCGCGAGTCAGCCCTCCGGATTTCACTCATCCTCATAAATTGGGTAACCTTCAGGGTAAAAATCTGGCGGTCAAGATCAATTCTGACAAAATCGCCTCCTTGCATAAACGTTGGTCTAATAACAGTACTTCCTTGGGACCCTCCACCCTGACCCTCCACGTTTTGTACTGGTACAGAAGTAATTCAATTTAATGTCGACCAATTGCAAAGAATGCGGAAATCGTT
>NW_027111835.1:0-1285 GCF_000696795.3 Halyomorpha halys
AATAACCTAGATGTTGATCGCCCTGAATAAAAATCTAATCTAATCAGGAATGCAGTAGCCCAATATAGGCAAGCGTGGAGAAGGCTGGTTAGAGCCGCCATTGAACACCCAATAATCTCAATGAACCATTCATCAGAAACCAACATTATAATAACATCGATTTATAGTATATAAAAATAAGTAATTATCCAAAATGTTTCAACCTTATTCATTAAAACATAATTACATGCCCAAAGTTTCGGCCAATCATCAAGGACAATCTATTAAAATAACAGCTTTAACTATAACCTATTATTAACAGTATCAAAATATTATTAATTATAATTTGCATACCTTAATTTTAATATAGTATAACCTCACATTTAATTATAAAACTTGATAGTATATTATGCCAAAGTCAATTTAACAGTTTGTGATTAGTTAATGATAGTAGAATACAAAAAAAAAAATTAGTAAATTACGAACGTTGTTTGAAAACATTGTGACTGACCCCACGAACCAGTAAATTCATAATTTAAATACCGCGAACCACTAATAGGATTTTTAAACTGTTAAATTTATTTATAAAAAAAAAAACTGCGATCTAAGAACACAAAAAGTGTACCGAGTTAATAAAATGAAACTATTAATAATAACCAAATTATGAAAGCTTTATTAATAAACCATGGTAAAATAAACAAATACTGTAAGAATAAAACAATTGAAAAATGGTTTAAGTATATCAAACATTCCTTGGGTGATGGATGTTCCTGCTTATTTGACATAAAATCATGGATATTTGGATTCAATGTTGTAAATAATGTGAAGTGAAAGTTTACAATAAAACAATAAATGGGGAAGTTAATAAGAAAAATGGATAAATAAATATGAGTGAATAACATAAACTATGAAAAAATATAATATGAGTAGATACGCGAAATGTAAAAGTATATAAACAATAAGTAAACAAATTGTAGGAAGATAGTCCGGGTGGCGGTCAATAAAGATATCAAAATAGTAAAAGAAAAATATTTATTGTAAGCCAACGTTTGCAAGGCTTCGTCAAGTCTAAACGAGAAAACAAGATACAGACATGTTAGAGTTAACAGAACATTAGCGGTGCCGGTTCGGATCCGGCCTGGGGCGTTGACTTTTTTCATTGAGTGGCGGACCCACAAAATGAAAAACTTTGAACCCCAACCATGGTTAGGCAGTATAGGACTCCAATGGGAGTCTTGCCTGAAAAAAAACACAATTGTTAAGTTTATAAAGTATATAGAAGAACTAAAATTAATAAAATATTAAT
>NW_027111836.1:0-1041 GCF_000696795.3 Halyomorpha halys
TCCCTGCCAAATAATAAGTAAATAAAGATATACGTGCCTCACTGAAGATTTATCTTTGACTCAATCCAAATTTCAATCAAAGCGGACCTACGATATACAAAATTCATAACGATATAGACATGCTAAAACATCATAAAAAAAGTATTAATTAATTTTGTTTTTACAATCGTTTTTATATATAATAGGATTTGAGAAGAAATCAATTCGGGCGTTTGTTTGAACCGACTCGTCCTGAAGACGTAAATAGACAAAATTCACAACGTTTTAAGGGGTTTTGAAGATCAAGATGTAAACGATGGAAAAAATTTTAAAAAAAATTGTTTAATGCAAATTAGTTCGTAATACAATTTCCTATGAGATATCTGTCATAATAATTTACCTTTCCCATTAAGGCCGATGAGACTAAAATGGTTGGGCGTGGTGGATCAAAAACGTACCTCCTATGAATTTTTCTTTTAAATTCTGATTAAATATTAGAATTTACAAAAAAAAAAAAATATTCTCCCATCCCTTTAGAAATTTCAGAGTTATGCGTGTTATAGCAATCAGCAATTCTCTTGAAATGGTACATGTTTTTGTTGTATTCTTTCCGAAATCAAATACAAATTTTTAAAATTGTAGAGGTTAAGGGGAGTGAACTCAATGGGAAACACTGTGTATGTGTGTGTGTTTATATATTTATATAATGAAACATTTTTTTTTATAGTACTCAATTTGAAAAAAAAAAATGTCATTTTTATTCGCTAAATGAAGAAGTATAATCTGACTAGAAGCTAACAAGAAAGGATTAATTGTTGAAGTAAGGTTAAACTGGCAGATCCTAAATTAATATTGCTCTTGGAGGACACTGGAGCCTATTATTTTGTAGATAGTAAGCGTCCTCTGACGTTGAGGAGGGGCTCCATTTCGAGTAGAAGCTTAGTTTACATAATGGACTACATTCACTCCCCTCACGAATATGGAATGGGCTAATCCATTAATATCCAGAGGCAGTTAATTTCCTTTTTCCCTGCCAAATAATAAGTAAATAAAGATATACGT
>NW_027111837.1:0-353 GCF_000696795.3 Halyomorpha halys
TTAGAAATGTTTTTGGAGTTCTATCAATGGGTAGATTCTCCACATGTTTTTATCATGTCATAAGTTTCTAATCTTGCTTCCTTTTTTATTCCGGACAATCCACCGAGGCGTCTGAAAAGAAGATGGCCTCGAGACCTTATATTGTAAAAATGTTTTTAGAGTGCTAGCATTGGGTAGTATCTCTACATGCTTGTACCATACCATTAAGATTTCCTCAAATTTCCTTGATGTATTTATGTAGAGTTGTTATCAATAAATAAATTAAAAAAAAAAAAAATGTTGATATTAAATAACATATTTAAGGTGGATATTAAATAACATATTTAAGGTGGATATTAAATAACATATTTAAG
>NW_027111837.1:3543-4378 GCF_000696795.3 Halyomorpha halys
TGGAATATTGAGGTCCTGATGGATGACTTGATTTGTGACAAAGTAAGGAGCATTAAGGATTTTACGAAGGATTTTGGACTATAAGGATTGGATTCTGGAGGAATTTGATGGTTTAGTGGAGCTCCAAAGCTCAACTCCGTATGTACAGATAGGCCTTAAATTACATATTTAAGGTGGTATTAAATTACATATTTAAGGGTGTATTAAAGTACATATTTAAGGTGGATATTAAATTTCATATTTAAGGTGGTATTAAATTACATATTTAAGGTGGTATTAAATTAAATATTTATGGTGGATATTAAATTACATATTTAATGTGGATATTAAATTACATATTTAAGGTGGATATAAAATTACATATTTAAGGTGGATATTAAATTACATATTTAAGGTGGATATTAAATTACATATTTAAGGTGGATATTAAATTATATATTTAAGGTGGATATTAAATTACATACTTAAGGTTTTATTAAATTACATATTTAAGGTGGATATTAAATTACATATTTAAGGTGGTATTAAATTACATATTTAAGGTGGTATTAAATTACATATTTATGTTGTTCTAATCTATCATAAATTTAATTAGCTTGTTAAATTAATATAGGCAAATCTATGGAATCCTATATGTTTTATTTTATAGATCTCGTAATGCTCATCTCTAATAGTATAGTAATTATGAAATATATTGTTCAATTATACTGTTTATATAATTAATATAATATAGTACAATTAATAAATTGCTTTTGTTTTGTTTTTCAGGTAATCTGAATTATCCTAGTACCAATGATGCTAGGCTTTCTTATTTGCGGTAAGTCACTTTTGGATG
>NW_027111838.1:0-3962 GCF_000696795.3 Halyomorpha halys
TAATATGTTTCATAGTGAATTAAGATTGTCCCTGAAGATGGCCGAATTGGCCGAAACGTTGGACGTGTAAAAACAATAAAAGTTTTGAGACTATAATTTGGATAATGGTTTGAATTATTTAGTAAAAAATTACCAGTCTCAAGAAAGAATTTTATGATTATAAATAAATAAATAAGTTATTAAAAAAAAAAAAATTGAAGGAACATCACTGGACGAATGTATGTAGACAATGATTGGTGGTATCGGCATAAACCTTCAGGAACACTAAGCCATCATTACTATTATCATTACAATAGTAATATACTAGTAAGGTTTAAAAAAAATTTAAATTACAGATATAAGAAGTAGGTATAGTTAATTAAAAATGTTAACCCAAAGAGGTTCTAAGCACAATCTCAGAGGAATTTACGAGATGGAGCTGGATAAATAAACAGGAGCGGAGCCATGTTTCCAGAGCCGAAAACTGATGAGGAACCAGAGACCATGAAATATTGTTGAACCGAGGCGGTGCTTCATTAGTTTCATTACAGTGCAATAGCCATTCTGCTGACTGGGCCTGTAGGGGCCCCAACATCTACAACACAATGCCCCGGCGTCCTATTACTGATCACTACATCACCGGCTCCAACTCCCTCTAATTAGGAAACAAAATACATGCTTAAAATTATGACACGTTTTCCGAGGAATAGGTAAAACTCTATTACAAATACCAAATATTCCAAACCTTTATTGCCGGCCATATTTCGTCCCATTTGTTTAAAAAGGATATCGTCGGACAATTTGGATGATTATACTTAACTGATCATTAAAAATACTGCTTCATTCAATTATTACATGGAAGATATATATATATATATATATATATATTTTTATGTTTAGTCCTTATCCCACCGTTAGCCACAGATTTTGTTTTTAATTTATACAAGTTTCATTACAGTGCAATAGCCATTCTGCTGACTGGGCCTGTAGGGGCCCCAACATCTACAACACAATGCTATTTTAGATTTACAACTGTAAATATTAATACAATTAGCAACTTTGCTATAAGTTTATAAATATACAGGCGTGTAGAGAAACAATCCAATGGAAGTATTCTAATAACGTTTTTACATTAGATGGTCTCGAGGCCATCTTCTTTTCAAGGGGTCTAGAAGGATTGTCAGAAATGGATCAGGAAGCAAGGTTAGAAACTAGTGGGTTCGGGTGGTTAGGAAGTTTAAAATGAAAGGAATGATATGGGTTTGGACTAGATCGGTTACATGTAGAACATTAAGGTCCTTATGTATCATTTTAATTGTAACAACGTAAGGAGTATTGAGGAGTTCACGAAGGAGTTTGGATTGTAAGGATTGCATACGATAGGAATTCGAAGGTTTATTGGAGCCCCAAAGCTCAACCGCATGTCCAGATTGGCCTTATTACAGTCTTTTGTAAGGGAATGGAAGTTTAGACCGTTTGTCTAGTAAGTGCTGTAATAGTCGGAATCAACGTACGGTTTCGTGTCTTTTCAGTCTCGTGTGAGGATTCCAAGTTAGTCGTTTGTCCAGATGTAGTCCAAGGTAGCGATAAGTATGTTCTACAGGGGTAAGGGCTACATTATTAAAGTATACTGCAGGGCAGTCGGCAGGTTTACGACGAAGAGTAAAGGTGATTTGTTCGGATTTATTTTTATCCTTGTAGAGGATGTGACCGAGGATACTACCATGAGGGACACCAACGGTTTGAAAGAAGAGGGATGAATTGGAACCATTGTGGTTTAATTTAAATATTAATAAACACTAAACCAATGGGTCCGTCGGGCACTAACGTCCGAAGGGTAGGTAGAAACGTAGATGGCAGCGTTGCGTCAAGACTGATCTTGTAGATTTAGATTTGAACCGGACAATCAGTAAAATTAATAATACCATACATACTAATTTGCCACAGCACACTCGCATCTTATTACAGGAAAAACGCAGAGCAAGAGCGAAGTGGCACAGGACTAGATACCCAACAGATAAACATATTATACTAAATTGACAAACAAACTCAAAAGAGAACTTAAAAAATTCAAAATAAAAAATTTAGCTAACATAACTGAAAACCTCACGACTACTGACAAATCTTTATGGACGGCCACTAAGAAGCTTATTAACTTCAAAAATTTTAATCACCCTCTTCTTACTGAATCACAAACATGGATAAAATCGGACAATGAAAAAACTCAGGTATTCGGTCAGAAACTTTCGAAAACATTTGAGCCACACCCTGACATCCTTAATCCAACTCATATCGAATATATTGAAGAAGAATTGAATACTCCACTTCAAATGAATCTTCCTCCTAAAGCATTTCATCCTTCAGAGATGTCTAACATCATTCAGAAGTTACCTTACCGCAAAGCTCCCGGTTATGACCTAATTACATCCCATATTCTAAAACATCTTCCTCGAAAATCTGTTATATTCCTCACCTACATCTACAATGCTGTCCTCAGTTCCACATAATTTTCTGACCCATAGAAATTATCCATAATCAAAATGATTCCCAAACCTCGTAAGCCGCCAGAACACCCATTCTCCTACCGTCCTATCTTTCTGTTAGCTAAAATACTGGAGAAACTCATGTTAAAATGCCTGTAACCCTCCCCCATCCAACATTCCAACCACATAATCCCAGATAACCAGTTTAGATTCCGAACATCCCACTCCACCATCCAGCAATGCCATCGTGTGGTTGATGTTGTCTCGTCATTGGAGCGCGAAATGTACTGCTCGGGAGTCTTTCTTGACGTAGAACAGGCTTTTGATGGAGTCTGGCACCCAGGACTGCTATACAAGATCCGTAAATTCCTATCCCCTACATATTTTCTCATTATTCGTTCTTATCTCTCCGACAAGTTATTTCAATTAAATCACAACAGCGTTTATTCATCCCTATTTCTTCAATCTGCTGGTGTACCTCAGGTATCCTTGGTCCTATCTTTTATACAGTTCTTAAAGCTGATATCTCAACCCATTCTAAAACTATTCTCACCACGTATGCTGATGACACATATCTATTGTCAGTGAATAATGATCCTTCCATTGTATCCCAAACCCTTCAATCCCACATCACCACCCTTGAAGAATGGTCCCAAAACTGGAGGATTAAAATAAATTCCAATAAATCCCACCAAATCACATTTACCCTTCGTCTTGCCCCACAGTATCCTTTAATAATACCCCACTTATTCTCGTTGAACAGATCCGTTACTTAGGACTACATCTGGACAAACGACTGAAATGGAATCCTCATACAAGCTCAAAAAGACAGGAAACTGCTGGTCGATTCCGACTACTACAACATTTACTAGATAAACGGTCAGAACTTCCACTCCATTACAAAAGACTGATCCATTACATGACTGTTATAAGGCCTATCTGGACATACGGAGATGAGCTAAACCATCGAATTCCTCCCAAATCCAATCCTTACAGTCCAAAATCCTTCGTAAAATCCTTAATGCTCCTTACTTAGTCACAAATCAAATCTTCCATCAGAACCTCACTGTCTCTTCTTTTGCCGATTTGGCCAGAACCAGATACCAATCCTTAACCTAATAAATAATCCTCCTAGGTGTCTGATGGCCTCGAGATCTCCTCTTCTTAAAATGTTTTTGGAGTTCTATTAATGGGTAGATTCTCCAAATGTTTGTATCATGTCATTATATCGCTTACAGCAAATTTACTCGATGTATATATATTTATACAGTTGTAAATAACAATAAATAAGTTTTTTTACTAAATAATTCAAAACATTATCCAAATTATAGTCTCAAAACTTTTATTGTTTTTACACGTCCAACGTTTCGGCCAATTCGGCCATCTTCAGGGACAATCTTAATTCACTATGAAACATATTATTTACTATTTTTCCCAAACACTTCATACAGGCTATTCTGCCCAGGTCAAAACATTTTTATCCAATAAGTCAAATATCCA
>NW_027111839.1:0-336 GCF_000696795.3 Halyomorpha halys
TTTTCCAAAATGCTTAAGAATTGTTAGCGTTTTCTTTTGCGAAATTCAACCTCTTGAGCCTGCTTTTCTCAGTAATAAATGGCTTCTTCCTGGGTTATCTTCCTTTGTAGCTTCCCTTATGAAGCACATTTCTTATAGTTTGAGATGTAACTGATTTGACAAACGTTGTTTCTAAATGTTCTGCTGATTTCTTGGTACTAATTTTTGCAGCTACTCGTACAATAGTTCTGGCTTCCCTAGTAGTTATCACTTTAGGCCGCCCTGAGCGTTTTATATTGTCAGTAGTTTCACTTTTAAACTTTTTTATTATATATTGTACAGTTGAATGACTCCGTT
>NW_027111839.1:4065-4523 GCF_000696795.3 Halyomorpha halys
GACAAACACAATGCCCTTCCTCTAAACATATTTAGATGATGCAAAATTCTTTGAAAAAGACGGTGGTAAACAATTAACATCTTCCGGGGGTTACGACGGCCTTAGTTTTTTCAAAACTATTAAAAAAAAAAAAAAGTTAATAAATATAGAATATAAAATAGTTAATAATGATATTTGAGGTACTTGTATTACTTTAGGAGCATGATTTTAAACATATCCACCGTTCTATTTGTTTTATACAAGTAAACTAATTAAAGGAAATAATTTCCAAGTATTTCATGGTTCCCGGATATTGTTTAAAAATGTCCTTAAAATTATGACAAACACAATGCCCTTCCTCTAAACATATTTAGAATAGATGTTTTTTTGCACTGGAATTTCTAAATTAATTTATGTAATAACATAAAATACTCTTTTCTACTACAACTGAGAAATAATCTTAAACTAATTCTATTATT
>NW_027111839.1:6943-7803 GCF_000696795.3 Halyomorpha halys
TCATGTATGACTTTAAACAAAAGATTTTACCAAATACTTGTAGAAAACAAAAAAAATTAAAATAAAAGTTAAGTAATTGAAAATAAGATACACACGTAGTATAAATTTCATAGTATTTCGCAACAAAACATGCGTACATAAATAATTATGGTATAAAAGATGAGGTACTACCTGCAAATAGGACTAATCTTCCATGTAATATGTAATACATAGTATAAAGGTGTAGATGTGGATATAAACATATGAGGTGCTGAGAATCAAAGTGAACTATGCTATATATTTTTAAATTAAGTTTAAAGTTTATAAAGCATTGGACGACTTGTCATCCATTGTCTATAAAAGACTTTTATTCATTTCAAAACGATTGAGGAGGTTTATTAGTAAATTAGCCAGTTTAATATAGTATAATCCTTTTGATCTTAAGTTGGCAGTGCAGGAGTGGATCAAGTGGCTATGTATGCTATGTAACCATGGGCGTATGTAGGGAGGAGCCGCGGTTTCCCCCTAGATTTTAGGAACCCAAGAAACAAAAAGAAAGAAAATAGTGAACTTATTTGACAGATGATTTCTTTATTGAAGCGTGCTATAATTAGGAAGGTAATGGCGGGGAAATATGGTGGCGTCGAAATAATCGTCAGAGATGAAAAGTGCAAAACTACCTTATATTTTCATTGTGCAAACCATCGGTTAAACCTAGTTAACAATTTGAATTCAGTCAGTTTCATTTTAAATAATTTATTGTGATTACAGGTAATAGAAATTTAAAAAGTAATGATTGAATTTTAGGAAGTAAAAAAAAATTGTGGGATATTTCTTGGAGTACGGAATTACCCAAGTTTCAGGATGGACTATATAGATAT
>NW_027111839.1:7853-8267 GCF_000696795.3 Halyomorpha halys
AATAACATAAAATACTCTTTTCTACTACATGCATTAGAAAGATTTAATTTAATTGGAAAATTATAGTTTATCGTGAATAATTGAACAATAAGATGGTCTAGGTGACGGTCAAAAAGATATTCGCAGAAGAATAGTAAAACAAGTATTTATTAGAAAATAACGTTCCGAACATGCTCATGTTGGAGATCTTCATCCAGGCTCAATTTTTTAGATTATTTCCTCTGTCAGTCTTGATTTCTGAAAATCAACTTTTACAAGTACATGTTGGTTTCTAATAAACAGTTTGCTATTTAGCGCTAAATAGTTGCTTCAGGCCTCTAGAAAGCTGTTGGTGTTTTTTATATATGATTATTATATACCTATATAATACCCTATACCTCATATATGACTATTACTTTATTTAATTATGACGAC
>NW_027111839.1:11460-12014 GCF_000696795.3 Halyomorpha halys
GGTTGGTTAAGAACACTTTGTACCTATGTAGTGGAAGGAGGCTTAGAATCGTGGACTTAAGAAATGTGACAAATATATATATTTATTTGTATTTTACATGTGAATAAGATCGCTATGATTTCGCAGCTTTAGTTACAAAATTCAATAAAATGTTTTTTGTTCACCAAAGAGAGCGTAAGATCTTCATTTTCTGTAATTTACCGCCGGAAAACAGAAGTGCCAATATTGGCAAATCTTTCACAACGGCATTAGGTTAGTTGTTTCATTATTATCAAGTGTTAGTTTGAATCATTTTCTTGAATACTGACATATTTTTCGACAAGTTGGAAGCACTTTTTTTTTTTTTTTTTCGTAAAAAGTGACATATTTGGACCTGAAATTGTTTTGAACTAAACGACTCTCGAGTTGAAATGAACTGACGTAAATTGCTAAGTATGACTCGAAAGTGAAGCCGAATAGGGAGTAAATGAGATTGGTAGTTCTGTTTTAGGATTCATAGAGAAGTAAGGGACCTTACAACGAAATTAATTTAATTTTTTATAGTGATTCATCAT
>NW_027111839.1:17139-17735 GCF_000696795.3 Halyomorpha halys
CCTCCATGGGCCCGGTAAGACCAAGAGATAAAGATGATGTTTCAAAAGCATTTCTCTTTAGACGTAGTTATATTTGAATAAATATTTTTATAAATATAATTTATTCAATGACTTACGGAAAAACGGCGTGAATCCGCCACTCCCGCCCTTCGCGGTCGTCTTATCTCACATTTGAAACAGACACTTATAGCGATTATGTTGGTCGATGTACGACATGTCACAATCCGCTAGAGGAAATCATAATATAAAAAATATTAGAAGACAATCCCGACAATAAAATTTTTTTTAAAATTATTTATTTAATGTAATTTACAACTGTACAAAATAATACAATAGGTAAATATGTAGTATGTTTCATATACACTTGACAATCTTGGGGAGGAACCACCCATTGGTGGTACTTCAAACATTAATTTAAATTAGAAGTTCCCGTGGCCATCTTCTTTTCAGACGCCTCGGAGGATTATCAGGGATTGCTAAGGATGTAAGATTAAGAATTAATGGGTTAAAAGAACTTTAAAGCATAATAATAATTTAACACTGATAGAAGTAATTCAATCATATAATTTATAATTTAATTAATGTTGATTAAATTA
>NW_027111840.1:0-1886 GCF_000696795.3 Halyomorpha halys
TGTTTTTGACGAAGGCCTGAAACTTTGACACTAATAAAAACGTTTTTACTTATTTGTATTCTTTACTGGTCGCACTCCTTAAAATAAAGTGTCTTATACTTTATTTTATTTTTGTAATTATTGAATTTGACCAACTCCATTAGATATGATAAAAAAATCTTTAAACCAAGCATAAATAGTTTATAATTTTATCTTTAAGTAAACTATAAATAAATCCTAAATTAGTTAACTTTTGTGTAATTTATACAAACTTTGAAAGGAAGAAAAGAGAAAGAATTGAATATCTCGTTAACTATACTTATCGACGCTCTTCATAATGAACGCATTTCAAGTGTAACATCCGCTATTGAAAATATCTTCTATATTATACGGGATGAAATAGAAGATGATTATGAGATAATAATTCATTTTTAATGATAATATTCCTGTTATATAGAGGTTATATCGTGCATGAATCCCATCGGGAGAGAGGATGGGCAACATGTTCCCATAGCCTGTCCATTCTCCCGGAACGGAGAGAAATCTAAAACAAACGAATTGCCTGAGAAAGTGAAACTGCCTAAAAAATGGCAGTATTAAAAATTATATAACAAGATTATTCATTATTCTAATCATCCCGAGACAGTCCAACATAACATAATATTTTGCGCTATCTCAACTTGGTACGACTTTATTTAGGAAAACCTTAAAATGGTTTTACAAGGTCAGCTCTATTCAACAATTTATTCAAATGAATAGGAGATCTCAATAACTTATTCGAAAGTTTGTAACAAATAATTTCTACTACCGCGTACCTAATTGATACTTTCTATTTGTAAACTCCAAAAGGATTCACGCAACCTAATAACTTATTTGGGGAACACTGCTTAAACACGGCAGGATTAAAAAACAACTCTAATTGTAACCACTATATAAGCAAGAATTGAGAAATATAAACATATTGAATTCGTAAAACATCTGTAGCCTGATGGTTGGTCGTTTAAACACTTTCGAATAATAATTTCTGATTAATTCATTTTAAATTATTTTTCTCCAATACCATTATTGTGAAAGTTACCAAGTCAAAATTTTCTAGCAAAATATACTTGTTACTTATTATATGACATTATTATAATCTTAAATATTGAAGTGCTATCTTTAATTATTTAATCTTATTTCTTTTAGTTGTTTCTTTTTAACTGCTTAGTTATATGACGCTATTGATAAATTTTGTGTTGTTAAATTATTAAACTTAAAATTATATACAAATTGTAATAGTTTAAATATTTTTTATTAATTTTTTTCCCACGCATTTTATAATTATGTACATTAATTATAATTTTAAGTACTTTAAATAAGAATAGCTCTTAACTTCTTATAGAACAGTGGTACCCTATTTTCTGAATAAGAAATATTTTAACAGTGACTTCAAATGCACTTTTAAGCAACCAAAATTTACCGAGGGGAATTCCATTTATCCCAAGTTGGGAGTGGAGGGTGGGCCGCACATGGTTCAATATCCGCCTTATGGGTCCGCGAATTTCTTTGGCTTGAGGAGAATAAGCAAAAAAAAAATCGCCTTTAAGTAAACAAAAAAAAATGTCCACATGAATTAAAAATATAACTCACCAGTGATATAATAGATAGTTTTTAATACGGATAACGAGTTTGATGAATCAGTGGCCTTACCTGAAACAAAAAAAAAAAAAAATTAAATACAGATAAACATAAGTACATGGTACCAAATAGAAATATATAAATTGTATAGATAATCAATTAAATTATAATTTTTCAACCAACTACATTTATTACAGAAAAAATCCTTTTCAAATAAAGTGAAACAACAATCCAAGAATACCCTACTCATTATTGTAAATATAATATTTACAACCATACACACATACATA
>NW_027111841.1:0-291 GCF_000696795.3 Halyomorpha halys
TGGTTTAGTGGAGCCCCAAAGCTCAATTCCGTATGTCCAGATAGCCTTATTTTTAAAATTAGAATAGTTACTTATCTGCTTTTCACCATCCTTTCCCCTTTTCTTACGATTAATAATCAAATTATAATTCTCTAGCTAGATAATATTTCAAATCTCACGGAAATGAGTCCAACAGTTGCGGATCAGTACGCCATACCAAAGCTATGACTAAAACAACTAGGCCTTACCAAAGCCAACAACCAACAGGCGTTGATGACCAGGCTGTTAAACGCCCTTTCAAAACTAACAATT
>NW_027111841.1:4655-5472 GCF_000696795.3 Halyomorpha halys
GATAAAAACATGTGGAGAATCTACCCACTGATAGAACTCCAATAACATTTCTAGAGGAGAAGATCTCGAGGCCATCTTCTTTTTAGACGCCTAGGTTCAACAAGGGTAAGAGAAGATTATGAAAGGATAATGCAGGGCAGTCGGTAGGTTTACGACGAAGAATAAAGGTGATATGATGGAATTTGTTTTTATCCTGTAATTTCGAAACCATTGTTCGAATGTTGTGATATGGGACTGGAGAGTTTTGGATGCAATTAAAGGGTTATTATTAACTGTGAGCACGCAGGTGTAACTGCCATACTTACACCATTAGGATAGTGTTAGGATTGGTTCATTGTGGTTTACTTTACTTAATCAACTATCCACATGGAATCCTGTATTCAAATCTTTTTTGAAGATTCTATTTAAATATTAATTAAAGTTTACAACTGCACAAAAAATACAATAAGTAATTTTGATGAAAGTTTCAGAACATTTGAAGATCTTGGGAATGAACAATGTAATTGTGATACTTCAATCATTGATTTCAAGTAGAAGATCCCGTGGCCATCTACTTTTCAGACACCTCGTAAGGATTATCAGGGATTGTTCAGTATGAGAGATTAAGAACTAATAGGTTTGGATGGGTAAGGATTTAGGAATGAAAGGATGTATATCTATTTTGGTCTATGTTTTTGTTTTTTTAAAATTATTTATTTATTGTTATTTGCAACTGTATACAAATATATACAACAAGTAAATTTGCTGTAGATGACATAGTGACATGATAAAAACATGTGGAGAATCTACCCACTGATAGAACTCCAATAACATTTCT
>NW_027111841.1:7762-9870 GCF_000696795.3 Halyomorpha halys
TTAAATGACGTTCTCTTAGGTTTTCATGTGTTGTTCCTACTTTTTGAGATATAGAGCTCTGTGTGAAAAATTAGTTTTTTTTATCGCTTTGAAACAGCCGCTATTTTTTATTCCCCCTACCTATACTTGGCAGAATCATGAATTTTGACTAGTAATTATACATAGTTTTCATTAAATTAATCAAAAATTAGAGTGAGATAACTGCCTTCTTTCGTCTCTTGGGCTCTTGTTCTATAAGGAAAAAGTTACATTTGAAATGGAAAAAGTTACGAAATAAATAAAATCAATTTCTATTTTTCAATAAAATAAAACTATATTTCATATAAATTTGTTGAATAATTAAAAAAAAAAGAAAAAAAGTTCAATGAAAATTATTAAAAATATGTTGATAAGGAAAATTTTTTTTTTTTATATGAATGGTATTTTTAAAATATTTTTTTTATGTCAGAAAATTATTCTAAAAGTTACATTTAAATGCTTGATTTTAAAATGATCTAATTGTATGTTAAATATTTTTAAAAAAAATCTCAATAACTAATTCCAATAAGGATAACTAAATTTATCCTTCTTAAATAGTTATTTTTATAGTTATTTTATTATTTTTATAATCCATGAATTTTAAATGAAGTTGAACGTTATATTAAGGTTGAGACTAGACAAGACGAGCTGGAAGATAATACGACAAACATCCGACCGAAAACAAGAAAAAGAAGTTTCCAAAAATAAAAAAAGACGACAGAAGGAGCTGCCCCTCGGTCAGTGGGTCTGCTAAAGGATTCCTTAATCCTGTTCCATCCTTAATCCTTCATCGTAAAGAAAGCCCACAATCCTCTCCTCAAGTCCTCTTTAAAAAAAGGACTCTCTCTCTAACAATGATATAATTTTTATTTGACCGTAAATATTGAAGAACATTTTTTACTGACCTGCTATACTTGTTGCCATTGTCATGGTCATTCTAACCCAGGAATAATAAAACTACACAACGCCCAGGATCGACTCCTTCAACGAGAAGATATTTCTGTTCAGAAATATGCGGTAGGATTAGGCCTGTAGCTCGGACGTGCTTAGGCGATTAACAACGGCGGTTATGCAATTCATTAATTGTTTTTTAACTATCTATTTTTTCCAGTTACAACTGTGATACTGTATATATTTTTTTTTCGGAGTCATTAAGCCAAGTAAATGTGACATTAGCATATATGTCTTTGAAATAAATCTTATGAGGATCGTGTATGTCCAGCATTGTTTAGTCTTTAAAGGAAAGAATCGGTTTATTTTTATTATTTTTTTTTTTTTAGATATATTATTAAGAATGTTTGTAGTGAAACACTCTAGAGGTTGTACTCAGGAATAATTTAATATAATACAACAGTTCATTCTAATAATGAATCAATTCATGAAATTATATTGGAGAGTAGGTTTAGAGAGATTGCAAAACAAAAAATAGCAGGAATATGATTTAATGTTAACAAACGTTTTGCTCCACATTGCTAGGCATCACCAGGGCTTAATGAAAACAATGTTCAAACATTGTAAGAATTGACAGAACGTTATAATAAATATACAGAGAAAATACTGAAATTTGTGTAAAAAAAATTTATTTTTTTATTTTTGAAAATATAAAATAAATAATAAAAATAATTTAAGGAAGTATACATATAAGTGGATTAGAAAATAGTTACTAATAGGTAGGGACAGGTGTGATGGAATTCTAAATACAGAACTAGAGCAATAAATAGTAGAAAAATACTCGTTAGAAATAATTTCAGATATAGTAAAGAGGTAGGTTTCCTTAAATTATTATTATTCTAGAGGTGGTTAATAAAGGTATCAAAACAGTAACCGAAAACTGTTTATTTTTGACCAACGTTTCGCCCTACTTTGCAGGGCTTCGTCAGGACTGATAAGAATGTAGCATTGCAACCCACTGAAAACGGTGAATTTTTTCAATGTAATCAGTTTTATCCATGACGACGATCGAATTACCTTTGTGAGATCTGGTGACTATAAGGAGGTAGTTTGATTTGAGAAAAGAGAGGGTGTACGATAGATCTTGAAAAAATATGGTTGAGAAATTAGATAATTGAGTGGAATAGCGTGTTAGAGGT
>NW_027111841.1:11090-11439 GCF_000696795.3 Halyomorpha halys
GAATACATATAGGTGTATTAGAAACTAGTTACTAATAGATATGGACAGGTGTGATGGAATTCTAAATAGAGAACTAGAGCAAGGGTGGTTAATAAAGGTATCAAAATAATAACCGAAAACTGTTTATTGTTGACCAACGTTTCGCCCTACTTTGCAGGGCTTCATCAGGACTGATAAGAATGAAGTACTGCTACCAACTGAAGATGCTGAATTTGTCAGTGTAATCAGTTTTATACATGACGATGGTCGAATTTCCTTTGTGAGATCTGGTGATTATAAGGTGGTAGTTTGATTTGAGAAAAGAGAGGGTGTACGATAGATCTTGAAAAAATATGGTTGAGAAATTAGA
>NW_027111841.1:15052-17138 GCF_000696795.3 Halyomorpha halys
TTTTTATATTTTAATCGATAAATGTAATAAGTTGTATAAATACGTAGAAAGGATAACTATCGTCCTATGCAAGGAATTAGTTAGATAACCATAATGAAATGAAATGAAATAGCCTTTTATTTATGCGATAAATTAAAATTATACAAAATGCAATATAAGCATTTAAAGAAGATAGAAAAAAAATAAATTTATATATATCATAATTGACATAACATTAACTTACTAATTTTCATTCCATCTTTCTGAATTCTTTCCTGCATATGCCTTCCTTTTGGACAGTAATAGTGAGCACTTCCCGGGGTGACCAGCCCTATTGGGAGGCGAGTTCTTTCCATTTCTCCTTCCAGACATCCCTGCCTCTAGCAGCTCTCCACCAGAGGGGTTCTGCCATCCTCTTGAACATATCGCTCCATCTGCTCCATTCTTTTGACGTCCTTTTCTTCTGTGAAGGTCGTATGAAGTCCATTCTGTGGCAATTTTTGACCATCCGTCATCTACGCACTGAAGGAGATGCCCTGCCCATTTCAATTCGCTCAATCTTGTCATCTCCAGTGTGTTAGTGAGTCCTGTTTCTTTCTGGATCTAAGCATTTTTTTATTCTATCCCTTTTGCGCACATTCACAATGCTCCTTCCAATATTATTTTACCACACCTGTAGTTTTCTCTCCTGAGCTATTGTCTGTGACCGCGCTTGACATCCATAAGTGACCACTGGGCTAATGCAACTGTCGAAGACCTGCCTTTTAAAGGCAATACTTGTTTTTCCCTTCATGATATGCCTTAGGGATCAAAATTTATTCCAGCCAAGTGCAAATCTCTTCAGGACATCCTTTGATCCTCTATCTGGGAATGATATTAACTGACCCAAGATATCCTCATTCAAAGTTATATTTTCTGGAATATTATCAATATTTAATAGGAAGATGGTCCGGTCGGTGGTCCAAATAAACTTTATAAGTAATAAATAAAATAAATAAACTTTTTATTATGAGCCAACATTCACAGGGCTTCATCAGGGCTAAGAAAGATACAAACAACTAAAATAATATAACGAAGTAAGAGAATAAGATACCATGAAATAAAAGTAAAGTAAGGTGCGTTTGAAATGTTGTAAAATATTTGAAAATTTATATAAAAATGAACAAACTAACTTAAGAAAAGAAAATAAGATGTACAGTGAAAAGTCTTAATAAACAAAAATTATAAAAATGGATTTTGGCTTGTAAAATAACTTCGTAGCGATTTTCAATATTTCAATTTAATTCTTTGTTTTTCGTAAAATCCTCAATGCTCCTTACTTTGTCACAAATAAAATCATACATAAAGAACTTAATGCTCCCCATGTAACCGATCTAGCCCGAACCAGATATCACTCCTCCCATTATAAACTCTCTAATCACTCAAACCCCCTAGGAAGGAATTAAAAAATTACCATTATTGACATTACCAAATTACAATTATATAATTGATTAAAAATATTTACAAGAATCTGAAGTTTTTATTGAAATCACCAGTAAAAAACGCTACGAACTGATTTTACAACCCAATATTAGATATAAAATAAAATTGAAAATATTAACAAATAAAAAGTAGATAAAAGATAATTTTAAAAATACAGTACCCACTAAAATAGGGAAAATAATAATAAAATAAGCTCAAGAAAATGGAAAATAAAGAACAAGTGAAAGAGATTTTAAGGAATAACAGTCGACCATAGATTAATCTGAGAAGAAGATAGTCGGAGGAGCGGTCAGTAATGATACACAAATAAAAAAAAATTGTTAATTTTGATTGATGATTTATTATAATAATTGTTTGAAGGAAGTTTATTTTATTATTAACACACACAATTTTGATCCAAATTAAACTCTCAAATTTTATTTTCAGAAATTCTCCAACGTTTCGGCCCTCTGGCCATTTTCAAAGAGAACCTAAATAAAAATGTTTGTTTTTATATTGATTACATTATTTCCTTAACAACATACTAATATTTTTGACAATACCTTATATATTGATGTCATATTCATTAAAAAAAATTCTGCACGCTAATTGCCCATGTCATAACTTTAAAATAAATTAAATATTA
>NW_027111841.1:18288-21683 GCF_000696795.3 Halyomorpha halys
CACATGTTTGTATCATGTCACTATGTCACCTACAGCAAATTTACTTGTTGTATATATTTGTATACAGTTGCAAATAACAATAAATAAATTATAAAAAAAAAACATAGTCCAAAATAGATATACATCCTTTCATTCCTAAATCCTTACCCATCCAAACCTATTAGTTCTTAATCTCTCATACTGAACAATTCCTGATAATCCTTTTGAGGTGTCTGAAAAGTAGATGGCAACGGGATCTTCTAATTCAAAACAATGATTGAAGTATCACCATTCCATTGTTCATTCCCAAGATCTTCAAATGTTCTGAAACTTTCATCAAAATTACTTATTGTATTTTTTATACAGTTGTTAACTTTAATAAATAATAAATTTGAATACAGGATTCAACCTAGACAGTTGACTAAGCAAAGTAAGCCACAATGAACCAATCCTAACACTAATGATGTAAGTATGGCGATAAATCCTGCGTGCTCACAGTTAATAATAACCCTTTAATTCCACCCCAAACACTCCAGTCCCACATCACAACCTTCAAACATTGGTTTCGAAATTACAGGATAAAAACAAATCCCATCATATCACCTTTACTCTTAGTCGTAAACCTACCGACTGCCCTGCATTATCCTTTCATAATCTTCTCTTACCCTTGTTGAACAGATCCGCTACCTTGGACTACAGCTGAACAAACGACTAACTTGGAATCCTCATAGACGACTTAAGATAGAAAACTGTATATCGATTCTGAATATTACAGTGCATACTTCACAAACGGCCTAAAGTTCCACATAGCAATGTCATCGTGTGGTGGACGTCTTTTCTTGTTTGGAGCGCGGAATGTACTGCTCGGGAGTCTTTTTCGATGTAGAACAGGCTGTCGATCGAGTCCGTAAATTCCTACCTACTACATACTTTCTCATCATTCGTTCCTTTTTCATCGATAGATTATTCCAAGTAAACTACAGTGGTTCCTATTCATCCCTCTATTCTCAGTCCGCTGGTGTTCCTCAAGGTATACTCGGTCCCATCCGCTACACCGTCTATACAGCTGACATTCCAACCAATCCTAACACTATCCTCACCACGTATGCCGATAACACATGTGTGCTCGCAGTTAATAATAACCAATTAATTGTATCCCAAACTCTCCAATCCCATACCACAGCTCTCGAAGAATGGTGTCGTAATTGGAGGATTAAGATAAATTCCAACAAATCCCTTAAAATCACCTTTACCTTCGTCGTAATCCTACCGACTGCCCTACAGTTTCATTTAATAATGTTACTCTTACTCCTGTCGAACAGAACCGCTACCTTGGACAAACGATTAACCTGGAATCCTCACACCAGACTGAAAAGAAGGGAAACTGCACGTCGATTGCTTAATAGTCGCACTTACTAGACAAACGGTCTAAACTTCCAACAAATTACAAAATACTGATCTACATGACTGTAATAAGGCCAATCTGGACATTTGAAGTTGAGCTTTGGGGCTTCACTAAACCTTCGAATTCCTCTCGTATTCAATCCTTACAATCCAAAGTCCTCAATGCTCCTTACTTTGTAAAAAATAAAATCATACAGAAAGACCTTATTGTTCCCTATGTAACCGATCTAGCCCGAACCCTGATATCACTCCTTCCACTATAAACTTGTTAACCACTCAAACCCCCTAGTTTCTAACCTTGCATCCTGACAATCCTCCTGGAGGCACCTGAAAAGAAGATGGCCACGAGATCTGCTAATGTAAAACGTCATTAGAGTGCTACCAATGGGTAGTTTCTCTACACGCCTGTAACACTCCAATGTAACCGAGATCAGATTTACTAAATGTATTATAATGAACAGTGTTAAACAGCAATTTTTTTAAATAAAAAATCTTTAATTTGTTCTTTTTTATAATGAAAATTATTAAATCGAATGTTGTTGCCGAAGAAGTTCAAAAGAACATTATAAGTGTGTGGATAAGGACGTTCGTTGCTTTCTGTGTTTACCAAGTCTTGAATTTGCGGCAAGTGGCAAAGTAGTAGTATCTCTAAAAGCAATGGGAAGGTGATAATAATCTGTAATAAATTTACCCGTTATAGCTTTGTTTGTTTTTGTTTAATAGTGTAAAACATTACTTGTTATCAACACCATTTATTTTTTAGCTTTTTGCTAACATTTTTTTTTTAATTTGATTTTATTATTAGAAGTTGGCCACGAGACCAGATAATGTAAAATGTCATTAGAGTGCTGCCAATGGGTTGCTCTACACGCCTGTAACAATCCAATTTAACTTAGATCAGATTTACTAAATGTATTATAATGTACAGTTGTAAATAGCAATAAATAAATATAAAAAAAAAATATTATAATTTTATCTGTACGTTGTTATACTTGTCATTAAATATTTTGATATTAGAAACTGAAATAATAAAAGTTATATCTTCTACTGGTAGAATTTCAAATCTAATTAGAACTTGTGAATGAAAAAACACTCTTCCATCCGTTCCATTCTCTGCCAAACCGTTGTGGACAATAGGTAATCATGATGAATTACCATATTCATACCAAAATAAAATAAAATAAGAATGAAAAATAAATAAATTAATGAAAGAAAAAGAAAGTACATAAAAATAAATAAAATCACTCTTGAAATATTTACAAATAGAAGAATAAAGAAGATAAACTTAATCAAACTATGTACATGAAAAAAATAAATAAAATAATGATAACAATAAAAGAATCTTTAGTCACATTTATACACTTATATACAATAGGGGTATTCATGATCTTTAGTTTAACATGTTAAATGGAGAAATATTTCTCTTCCCTTACCATGTTAAAACGATATAACATATAACAAGGTTCAGTGTCTGTTACTAGCTAGGTAGGTCAGTTAAATGGAGAACGAAGTCACGAAACAGACCATCTGAGCTTGTCACTGTTTTATTTGTTGTCGTGTTGTTACTTACTTGTAGAATGTGTTTTGAACTTTTTAAAAAACACAATCAGTTACCAAACTTTTACACTTCTACTATTCACTTATTTTAGGCATGTTGTAATAAATTACTGTAATCAAAACTTAGAACTAAACAAAAACATGAAGTTTGAGAAAGAAAGATTACTAAACAAGTTGCTCAGAAAATCCGCTAGGAGCTTATAACAATACTATATTTAACTATACTTATAACATTTAACATGGTAAAACATTTTACATTTCATACATCATGAATACCCCAATTATTTACAGAATCGACCTGAGGATCCCTGAGGCCACTCTATCCCCCACGTGTGAGGGGTAGACCAGAGATCTACGATCCCAACGCATCCCTCTCGCCGCATCACTGGTAGCGAGCCAGTGGAGGCTGAGCAAGTATAGTTTTAAATTAAAATAAAATAATAAAACATTATGTC
>NW_027111841.1:21733-22831 GCF_000696795.3 Halyomorpha halys
GAGCCAGTGGAGGCTGAGCAAGTATAGTTTTAAATTAAAATAAAATAATAAAACATTATGTCGTGAAGAAATAATGACAGAAACATGGGTATTATGCAAATATCCACAAAATAAGAAGGAAAATGATACCAAAACACCCTCATTTCTTTAAGAACTTAACAAAAAAACCAGGTGAGAGTGAAATTGCTGAAGAGAACCTTTGGCAGTTTTTACAAAGGTCGGTCGAGAGCAAATGATGGGTTGCTGCTGCCGAATCCTCCCGTTTTCCCTCCTCTGGCGAAAAAAGGATCAGAGGTCTGGAAAAAACCACAGGCACTAAAGGATTGAGGGCCAAATTGACGAGTTGGTGGGAGGAGCCAATTTTTTCCCTTCGACCCGGATCCCCTTCAACCCTCCAAGATTTATTATTGTGCTGAACCCTTTATTAATTGGGGGCGGCAGGGCAAAAAGGGGGCGTAGTAACCCTTCCGCATACCTGGATCTGCAGGTAGTTTTGTCTGCCCCCCGTCTAGTCCGTATCTCTTCCTTGTTTTGTCTACAGCTGTTATACGCTGTCTTACGTTCTTCTATATTTATTTTCTTCATTTTTTTTTTTTTAATTTATTTTAATAATCTTTGATTACACAAATTTAAGAATCAAACATAACTTAAGAATGAAATGAATGGTGTATTCAGCCATGCTGGCCAAATACATAGTCTTGCTACAATATACAGCACACCAATAAATCCATTATCGAACATGTATACTACAATACATTAACATTTTCCATGTTTCAAACATAAATAATAGTGTTAAATTAATTTCTAACTAAAAGTTTTGATATTAATATGATGGATGATAAAATTGTTAATTAGACATAAGCTCAAGAAAGTTTTTTGATAATTTGTATGATTCACATTTTATTGTATCTTAGGATAATTTTGACTGAAATTTGTGATCTGAGCAGAATAACCTGCTGTTTTTAAATTATTAATGTGCGTGGAAATTAGTATTTAAGGTATGCTTTTATTAATAATTATTTCCTTATTTCCTAGATTCCAATCATATAATCCCACTCCACTATCCAGCAATGTCATCGTGTGGTGGACGTTGTCTCG
>NW_027111841.1:25296-27315 GCF_000696795.3 Halyomorpha halys
TTTCTTCGACCATGATCGATTTGTTGACCTACAATGACCATACAAAGAAGAAACCTACAGTAATTATGAAAGTCCAGGACTCGATACGCAGCAGGGGCAGACACAATAAGTCATCCTGTAATACGTTCTGGAGAGAAAGCACGACGTCTGGAAATATTATTCTGTCCAGGGCACGCATGGAAGGTCCTGCCGGAGTATTCTTTCAATAAAGGACCTTCTTAAGAGGGTCTCGGATGAAATTAATCCTCTACAAAATATTAATAGGAAATAGTTTCATTTTAAACTAATTATTAAAAAAAAAAATGGGAGGTTTTTAGGGCTAGTTTGTGGGTCAGCGTGTATTAGTTAATGTTATTAATTTATTTCTTAGATTTAAAAATAATATTTTCACTTTCTTAATTCTGGTTATTGTTGTTTAAATAAAATATATTGTGTACAATTTAAGTCTCAAAACACTCTTTATGTCTTTTAAAAGTAATTCTTTTGTTTCAGCCAATTCGGCTATCCTCTAGGACAATCCATCAAATAACTGCATTTATTAGGCATTGATTTTAAACAATTTTAACAAATAAAATAATTATTAATATAAGCATACCTTAAATATTAATTTCCACGCACATCAATAATTTAAAAACTGCAGGTTATTCTGCCCAGTGGAACAATTTTGGTTGAAATCGGCCTCATGAAGTGGGTACCCTTAATTGGGTAAAAATCTGATCCTGACCAAATCACCTCCTTGTACGACCCTTGGTCTAATAATAGTACTTTCTTAAAGTACTTGTAATGTGACCTTAATTACTATTATCTCCAAGCATCTGAGTTCGAATCCAGCTGTGACAAATAATTATTTATTCTGTTATTGTGGCCTCTATAACCAATACATTAAGTTTTAACCACTTATAAGGTCAGCTCTATAAACTTCGTCAATTCCTACCCCCTACATATTTCCTTATAATCCGATCCTTCCTCACTGTTAGAACTTTTAAAGTAAATCATAACCTAGCCTACTCATCTCTCTTTTCTCAGTCTCGGTGTTCCTCAAGGTAGTATCTTATATATTATTATATAGGTATACATTCTTTATACAACTGACATCCTAACCCACCCCAACACAGTCCTAACAACATACGCTGATGACACATGTATACTGTCTGTAAACAACGACCCTACTAATGCATCACAAACACTACAGACACACATAACATCTATTGAAGAATAGTGTCAAAACTGGAGAATCAAAATTAATCCTGACAAATCCCACCAGATCACCATTACTCTCCGTCGTAAGCCTCTGCCCTCCTGTCCTACATTATCCTTTCTAAATACACCACTAATGCCTGTAGGTGAGATTCGATACTTAGGACTTCATCTTGACAAGAGACTTACTTGGAATCCCTATACAAGACTGAAATGACAAGAAACTGCTCGTAGATTCCGATTGCTACAACACTTACTTGACAAACGCTCTAAATTTCCCATTCACTACAAAAAATTAGTATACACTACAATAATCAGACCAATTTGGACATATGGAATTGAGCTCTGGGGCTTCACCAAACCATCAAATTCCTCCCGCATCCAATCCTTACAACCAAAATCCTACGTAAAATCCTTGATGCTCCTTATTACGTTACAAATAAACTCATTCACAAAGATAATTATATTGGAATTATAGTGGAAAAACAATTCCATCATAATTCCTAAAATCAGATTTAGCCTGAAATAGATTTACCTCTTTTAAATCACAAACTGACATATGCTCTACAAATTTATAAAATAACTAAACAGACTCATATCAAATGATAACGATCTTTCCAATCTAAAACACTAAGATTATCACTCATGTACAATGGTACGTAAATAACAACAATTAACATACTGACTTAAAAATTCCAACGCTCACTGAATATACATACGAACTTACTACAAACGTTTTCATAAAAAATTAATTAGTGGCTGAGAACACAAGGAAGCGTCTAAAAAGAACGTGGATGAGGGACCTGCTAACATGAGGATGTA
>NW_027111841.1:28638-29100 GCF_000696795.3 Halyomorpha halys
CAGGGAAAGCTAAAGTGTGACAAGGCGCTCCCAACTCCAAGGTCGCGTCCTTCGTGGTACTCTGTTCGTCCAGATCGCGTGTCCAACTTCTTTTACTTTATTGGTCTAGGTGATAAATTGAATATTTTATTGAAATAAGAAGTCATTAAATATAATTGTATTTGTTTTTATGTATTTAAGTTTTCGAGAAAAATAAATTAGTTCTATTTACAATTATTAAAATATTATATTCTCCTTTATTAAGTAGTATTATTACATAAAATACGAATAAAATTGATAATTATTTTGATTACAATCTATTAAATTGAATATTATATATACGATTAAAAATTAGGACTCCAATGTGTATATAAAAAAATATTTGTAACACCTAAAACAATTTTTTTTTTTTTACTAACTCGACTATAAGTATCCTGGAAAGTCAGAGACGTTCCAATTTCTCCAAACGAGAAAAAGCTCATT
>NW_027111841.1:35500-36563 GCF_000696795.3 Halyomorpha halys
GCTACCAATGGGTAGTTTCTCTACACGCCTGTAACACTCCAATTTAACTTAGATCAGATTCACTAAATGTATTATAATGTACAGTTGTAAATACCAATAAATAAATATAAAAGAAAATATTTTGTAAATTGAATTATTAGTTTTATCGCTAGAAATTAACTGGTATTGTACTGTTCTGGCATAAAATGCATCTCTACGCTTCGAAAACAGTGCAATTGAAATAATATGTACCAGTATATATATTTAATAAATAATATATGTAAATATACACAATTCATCATAAAAACAAACACAAACAAAAAAATAAATAAATAATATAATTTACTAGCTTACCCGGTAAAGCTTCGCTATTACTATATTTGAGGATGTCTATAGATTTAATGATCACAATTGATAGTTTGATTTATATTATTATTTAGTTAAATTAAAAATATAGGTATACTTTATTATTTTGATTTGGTAACATCAATTAAACTAATTTACGCGATGCCATTCGTTTTAGCATCTTTCTACTAAGATTCCATCATTTCCTGATTTCTGATCATTTCATAGATGAAGTGGTAAGACGGAAACTATAGTGCCATACTTGATAACAACTTTTCAACTTCCCTGTATATAGCATATAAATAAATTTATACTCTCCGAGTTTTCATTATAGTACAAGAGCCCAAGAAGAGGAAAAATACAGTTATTTCACCCAATTTTTTGATTACATAATTGAAAACTAGGTATAATTTCTATCCAAAATTGATGAGTCTCCGAAGGTAGGGGGAATAAAAAATGGTGGCTGTTACAAAACTTTAAAAATAATTATTTTTTTATTCGGAGCTCTATATCTTTAAACCTACCAAGAACAATTGAAAATCTAAGAGAACATCATTTAAAGAAGAGCAAATTTTCTGAAATATGAGCCCTAATAGAGCTATTTACGTTCAATAGTTCTCGAGATATAGCTTTTTAAAAAGTAACATTTCATAAAAATGATGTATGGAACATACTGAAAGATCAGAAGTTAGTAAATTTATTTTGAAAAATCAATATCTCAAAAACCATTTGACGTACA
>NW_027111841.1:40718-43870 GCF_000696795.3 Halyomorpha halys
CTAATAGACATCTGTACGTCACAATGATATTGATTTCTCAAAATAAATTAACTAACTACTATTTCAGTAGATTTGTAATAAATGTTGTTTTTTAAGAAGCTATATCTCGAGAACTATTGAACGTAAATAGCTCTTTTAGGGCAAATATTTTAGCAAATTTACCCTTCTTTAAATAATGTTCTCTAAGATTTTCTAGTGTTGTTGGTAGTTTTTAAGATATAGAGCTCCGAATGAAAAATTATTGTTTTGAAACAGCCGTAATTTATTCCCCTTACCTATACTTGGGAGACTCATCAATTTTGACTAGTAATTATACATAGTTTTCATTAAAGTAATAAAAAATTGTAGTGAGATAACAGCCATTTTTCTAAAATACTAAGAACTAATTCAAAAGTGTGGTATTGTGGACAATGATTCGAACATTTCCTTTTATATATATAAGAAATCACTGAATAATTAATATAAGGGTATCTTATAATCTGCGACTACATTTATTATATGACTAAATGCCTGTAAAAACAAAAAGCCTGGATAAATGATACACATAAGTAGATTCTTATTTTAAACATTAATATTCTATCTCGAAATTGTAAAAGCATGTAGAACAAAGAAAATAAAATAAACATCATGTAATTTTTCACCTGGATTTTAAACAGAAGGGGAGTAGAGGAATTTCTGTATTTAATAATTGGACAGAGCTGTAAGAAATCTCGCATTCAGAGTGCCTTGACTTTCCAAGCATCTTGCACCCACCACGAGAATTCAATGAATATTTGTCAAGATAAGATTTTCAAAAGCCAATTGCCAAGTCCTCTTTGGTTTTTGTTTTTTGTTCCATTCGTTTTTGTTACATTTGCTTTTGTTGCAGCTCCTTAAGGAATTTATTAAGAGGATAAGAATTGCGTTAAAGGCCGAGAGACCTAAATTCCTACAACGAGGATGTGTTAATGATGCTAATAAAAAGGCTTTTATGTGTGTTTTTATTTTTTAATTACTAGTCAGTTTTAAATAAACCCATTTCAAGAATTCGAGGTAGCCATTTTTTATTGCGTTTCTCAGTAATACGATGTGATGCCGATTATCTGCGAAACGGTTACTCTACCAGTAGGAACAGAAAGAAATCAGTTTAAACGATTGCTCTACAAGTAGGAACAAAAAGAAAGTCAGTTCAAAACTCAGTTAAAAATTTCCAAGTTTTTTGTGTATTTGTTTTTTGAATTTAAGGAGGCACACACTCTTGAGTTTCTTGACGGCTCTCTGTTCCTGATAAATCGAGTTCTCACCACTGACATGTAGTCTCATAATAAGTTTAATTTATTTTTATTTATTTATTGGTATTTAAAACTGTATAAAAAATACAAGTAAATTTGATCATAATGGCATACTGATAATGATATGATACAGCATGTAGAGAAACTGCTTAGTATTAGAACTCTAAAAACATTTTACAATATAAGGTCACGAGGCCACCTTCTTTTCAGGCACCTCAGAGGATTGCCAGAAATGGAAGAGGAAGCAAGGTTAGAAACTGGTGGGTTTGAGGTTAGGGAGTTTATAATGGAAGGAGTAATAACTAGTTCGGGCTAGATCGGTTACATAAGGAACATTTAGGTCTTTATGGATGGTTTTATTAGTAACAAAGGTTTTACGAAGGATTTTGGATTGTAAGGATCGGATACCAGAGGAATCCGAAGGTTTAGTGGAGCCCCAAAGCTCAACTCCGTATGTCCAAATGGGCCTTATTATTGTCATGTAGATCAGTCTTTTTAAATGTGTTGGAAGTTTTGACCGTTTGTCTAGTAAGTGCTGTAATAGTCGAAATCTACGTGCAGTTTCCTGTATTTTCAGTCTTGTGCGAGGATTCCAGGTTAATCGTTGGTCCAGATGTAGTCCAAGGTAGCGGATCTGTTCTACAGGGGTAAGAGTAACATTATTAAATGAAACTGTAGACCAGTCGGTAGGTTTACGACGAAGGGTAAAGGTGATTTGATGGGATTTGACAGTGCATCTCTCTCGCCGCGTCACTGGTAGTGTGCCAGTGGAGGCTGAGCAAGTGCGCTAAAGCCACAAACCCAGGGATAAGAAAATAAACAACATATATGTTTATAATTAATAAAGTGTAATAGAACTCTTGTTGAATAGGGTTAGTCGGGTTTATAGAGAGGGTACACATTTTTAAAATATCGATTTAGAGAAATCGATAATTATAAATATCATATAAAAAATAAAAAAAGACTTATCTATGTTTATTAGATCTGTGACATTCTACATAATGTATTTATAGAACAAATCTAAAGGTTATCTAGCGAGATTAACTGAGTGCGCTCTTTTAGCTTAACGTTGTAATAAGTCCCTATAATAATTTATGCAATTACATAATTCAAGTAATTAACATAAACAATACTACTACTAAAGGTTAAGGGTACGTAACAAAGAATAGTAGTTTCAAATTATAAGCTCAACCTTCGAAAGCAGACACGCGATGATATAAAAACAGCTGTATTCGAATCTAAATGGTCTCATTAAGACGGCAAAGTAACAAAATTAGTCAATGGTATCCTGTTCCTTAAATCAGAGCCAGGAGAGAAACAGGAATCATAAAGTTGCTCTCATGCAAATACTGACAATGTTCACGCACTCGAATCAAAGTGGAACATGTCTCGAATTTATTCCTCATTTCTAAAAATAGGAATATAAAAAACAAAAATCACAGGACTCGAAACACTGACCTTGATTTTTATTCATGGGCTAATATATACCGTCTCGTACGATATTTGCTTATCTTTTATTTTCACAGGTTTCGAACCCAGCACACTCCAGTAGCCGAACGTGTGTCTAGAAATGTCAAAGCTCAAGAGGTCAAAGCATCTCTAATTTCTATCTCTAATCTCAGCCATTTATTAATCAATAACTCATTAATGAAAAAGTTCAATTAATATTACAGGTAATAATAAAACCTAACTAAAAATTAATGAAATTTAATTATTAGTGAATAATGATAATGTGAACCTCTAAGACCTATGAGGGGTCACAGGTTCAGTACTTTAAGGAGCTGATTTTTTTCCCAATCCAAAAGCCTCTTTGTGAGACTGAGTGGTCTCCAGAAGAGCTCCAAAACCTACAGGATTGACTCCCGGTCAAAGTGTAACAGA
>NW_027111841.1:45410-46210 GCF_000696795.3 Halyomorpha halys
TGTATCATATCATTATGTCATTATGATCAAATTTACTTGTTGTATTTTTTATACAGTTGTAAATATCAATAAATAAATAAAAATGTTTCAATCTGACAGCCCTGACGAAGCCCTGTAAAGTGGGGCGAAACGTTGCTTAACAATAAATAGTTTTCTATAATTATTTTGATACCTTTATTGATTGCTACCCGGACTATCTTCCCACAATCTACTTCGTAGACAGGTCAATAATCTTGTTCCAACAATTATTGTCTGTTACACTGTGGCCGTGAGTCAATCCTGTGGGTTCTGGAGCTCTCCTGGAGTCCACCCAGCCTCACATAGAAGCTTTTTGATTGAAAACAAAAAATCAACTCCTTATATAACCGTTGTTCTGAAAAAAAGTGGTTCCTTACAAAGTACTGAGTTGATGACCCTTCATGACACCTTTGTTGATGGCTACCCGTACCATCTTTTAACATAGAAAATAATTAACTGCTACACCCGGATTCAAACTAGAGTCCTTGGAGTCCGTAGTTTTCAGTAAATCCTTAGCCACTTTTTCTATTGCTAACACGTTATTGTTTTTCCTTAGATTTTAAATTTCAGAACATAGGCATCTTTTGGGGCCCATAACATATTTATTTTTGGGGCGAAGTATAGATTTGTTTCTTAGGCCTGGGGTGCATATAATATTTGTGCGTTTGTTGAATTCATTTTATGGCCCAGGGTGGATTTATTATTGGGACCTGAAGCGGATTATTAACTTTAAAACACAGGAGAACGCTGTCCATGGCTGAGTTATTTTTGAGACCTGTGAT
>NW_027111841.1:52765-55559 GCF_000696795.3 Halyomorpha halys
TCCTTCCATAATAAACTCCCTAACCACCCAAACCCACTAGTTTCTAACCTTGCTTCCTCTTCCATTCCTGGCAATCCTTCGAGGCGCCTGAAAAGAAGATGGCCTCGTGACCTTATTATATTATAAACTGTTTTTAGAGTTCTACTACCGGGTAGTTTCTCTACATCCTGTATCATATCATTATGTCATTATGATCAAATTTAATTGTTGTATTGTTTATACAGTTGTAAATATCAATAAATAAATAAAATAAAAAAATGTTTCAATCTGACAGCCCTAACGAAGCCCTGTAAAGTGGGGCGAAACGTTTCTTAACAATAAATAGTTTTCTATAATTATTTTGATACCTTTATTGATTGCTACCCGGACTATCTTCCCACAATCTACTTCGTAGATAGGTCAACTATCTTCTTCCAATAATTATTTTCTGTTACACTGTGGCCGTGAGTCAATCCTGTGGGTTCTGGAGCTCTCCTGGAGACCACCCAGCCTCACATAGAAGCTTTTTGATTGGAAACAAAAACTCAACTCCTTATATAACCGTTGTTCTAAAAAAAAGTGCTTTCTTACAAAGTACTGAATTGATGACCCTTCATGACACCTTTGTTGATGGCTACCCGTAATATCTTTTAACATAGAAAATAATTAACTGCTACAGCCGGATTCGAACTAGAGTCCTTGGAGTCCGTAGTTTGCAGTAAATCCTTAGCCACTTTTTCTATTGCTAACACGTTATTGTGTTTCCTTAGATTTTAAATTTCAGAACATAGGCATCTTTTGGGGTCCATAACATATTTATTTTTGGGGCGAAGTATAGATTTGTTTCTTAGGCCTGGGGTGCATATAATATTTGTGCGTTTGTTCATTTCAATGTTCATTGTGCAAATTCATTTTATGGCTCAGGGTGGATTTATTATTGGGACCTGAAGCGGATTATTAACTTTAAAACACAGGAGAACGCCATCCATGGCTGAGTTATTTTTGAGACCTGTGATACACATAATTCTTGAGCATTGGACACATTTCTTTTTGGGCTCCAGGTTGGATAAAATCTTTTTGGTGTTCCTGGCTGATAAAATTCACAGGTTTGTAGGTAAATATAATATTTACTATTATATAATATAATATAAAAATCAAAAAGGTAATAAATAAAAAGGTACAATTTCTGCTAATATACATATGTACAAGTATAAACGAAAATCTGAAACATCAAATACAGAAAATATATAAACCAACAGTATATATTTTTTATTGTTCTCAAAAAGGTAATAAATAAAAAGGTACAATTTCTGCTAATATACATATGTACAAGTATAAACGAAAATCTGAAACATCAAATATAGAAAATATATAAACCAACAGTATACTTTTTTATTATTTTGAAAAAGGTAATTATAAAAGAAACTAATCATAACCTTAAGCAATAATCCAATAAATGAACTTTAAGGTAAACGAAAGGAGTGGTGTTGATTATATGAGTCTATATAGAATTTCCGTATATATTAAATATTATCTCTCTTTTCTATTCTTTTCTGTTCACATCTTATTTGAAACTTTTAATTGTTATTATTCCGGAATTGGATGGACAGAAGGTGGTCGAAGATAAGGGATTTGAAGATTGGGAGGGTATTAGAACTACAAACGAAGGAGGAAATTGGATTCCCTTTTAGTACATATTATCATATAGTTTATTACGTAACTATGCGATGTGACTGATTATTTTATTTTCGTATATACTAATAATACCATAGATATGATATATAAAGCGATATGGTAACTTCACTAGGTTATGTATATAATTGTCTTCAGTATAGATAAATTAATCAATTTTTCAAGAGAACTTTCCTTCCTCATCGTTATGAAACGACTAGAAAATTATCAGGTTGTGGCGCACTTGACCTCAGTTGTGGCCTTCTGCAGCTTTCCTACTTAGCATCACCTGATGGATTCATGGGTCGAAATTATGATCTAGAGTAAATAAATGATATGGTAAATTCACTTCAGTAAAATGATATATCGCACACCCAGACTGGAAGTGAGTTCACAAGTATTTTTTGTAGCAACGAACATAGGAGTCTTAAGTCCAACTTTTTTAAAAATTTTTTTATTGATATTTACAACTGTATAAAAAATACAAAAAGCAAATGAGTTGATCATAATGGCATACTGATAATGATATGATACAGCATGTAGAGAAACTGCCTAGTAGTAGAACTCTAAAAACATTTTACAATATAAGGTCACGAGGCCATCTTCTTTTCAGGCGCCTCGGAGGATTGCCAGGAATGGAAGAGGAAGCAAGGTTAGAAAGTAGTGGGTTTGGGTGGTTAGGGAGTTTATTATGGAAGGAATAATATCGGGTTCGAGCTAGATCGGTTACATAAGGAACATTTAGGTCTTTATGGATGGTTTTATTGGTAACAAAATAAGGAGCATTGAGGATTTTACGAAGGATTTTTGATTGTAAGGATTGGATACGAGAGGAATTGGAAGGTTTAGTGGAGCCCCAAAGCTCAACTCCGTATGTCCATATGGGCCTTATTGTTATGTAGATCTGTCTTTTGTAATGAGTTGGAAGTTTAGACCTTTTGTCTAGTAAGTGCTATAATAGTGAATGACGTGCAATAATATGAATCGACGTGCAGTTTCTTGTCTTTTCGGTCTGGTGTGAGGATTCCAGGTTAATCAAAAGTATAAACTTACAGTAGGGCAGTCGGCAGGTTTACAACGAATAGTAAATGTGATTTAATGGTATTTGTTGAGATTTATTTGTATCCTTCAATTTCGACACCAT
>NW_027111841.1:55609-58042 GCF_000696795.3 Halyomorpha halys
AGCGGATTGAAAATAAAGGGATGAATAGGAACCATTGTGGTTTACTTGGAATAATCTATTAGTAAGAAAGGAACGGATGATGAGAAAATATGTAGAAGGTAGGAATTTGCGGAGTTTGTAAAGCAGCCCCGGGTGCCAGACTCGATCAAAAGCCTGCTCTATATCGAAAAAGATTCCCGCGCAGAAGTCCAACTTAGGAAATAAATATTGGAGGAAGATAGTCCGGGTGATGGTTAATAAAGGTATCAAAATAGTTTTCTTTTACTATTTTGATAGCTTTATTGACCGCCACCCGGACTATCTTCCTCCAATCTACTTCATACGGTCAACTATCTTACTCCAATAGAAAATAAATAAGATCTTACTACGCTTCCCAACCTGATCTGAAAAAAAAACAAAAAAAACAGGGCATATCATAGAAACTACTACTTCCTCGAAGATAAACGTTATAAACTGCTTTACTGTACATTAACCTAGCTTGAATTTAAGTGCTATACAGGCATCGGTACGTTCTAAGATAAATATTTTCATAAATCCAAAATTGTAGGATAGGTCAATAAATGTACTAAAATAGTAGTTCAGTTGTGAGTTGTTTGTTTGTTTGGTTGTTTAGTGGCGCCAAACTTCATTGGTCATCAACGCCATTTATATTTTATTTAATTTTGCTAATATTCGTTAAATTTTATTTATTTTTTTTTTATTATTATTTTTTTTTTCTTCCGATCAAGTTATATTTTTGTCAGTAAATTTTGTGCTTTTAAAAACTGAAACACCAATTCTATTGCCTTATCATCGTCTCCAAGGGTTTTTGAGATATCTTGGCTTAGTCCCAAGCTATTGAGGTGTGGTGTAAAATATGGGCATCGTTGGAAAACATGGCTGATTGTTAAAGTCTCAACAATCCTCCAGTCGCAAATGCCGTAGAGAGGAAGTTGTACTGACTAGGCTGATAATAGGTCACACGAGGCTCACCCACTCCTATCTTATATTAAAAGAAACACCTCCGAACTGCCAGTATTGCAATAACAATTTAACAATAAGTTGTGAGTTGTTTCAATCAGACAGCACTGGCGATGCCCTGTAAGGTGGGGCGAAACGTTGGTAAAAATGAAATAGTTCTGTAGAAATATATTCTGGATGGCGGTCAATAGAGGTACAAAATAGTAGAAAAAACTATTTATTGTTAACCAAAGTTTCGCCCCACTTTGCAGGGCTTCGTCAGGGCTATTAGATTGAAACGGTGATGACAAGAAGAAACTTATTAATATTGGGTTATAAAATAAGTCCATAGCGTTTTTTAATGATGATTTCAATAAAAACTTCAGATATTTTATACTCTTGTAAATATTTTTAATTAATTATATATGACCTATTTTGATCTATTAAATGTTGCCATCTTTCAGGTATTTTCTTAATTCCGTCCTCCTAGGACTTCTCAGATTTTTGTGCAATGAACTCCTCTAGGTGCGTTTTGCAGTCCTCGAGCGAATTAAAGAGAGTTTTGAAGGACCAGAAATGAGTGAAAATCTGTTGGAGCAAGTTTTGATGAGTAGGGTGGGTGGGGGATAATATCCCAGCCAAATTCCAAAAATTCCTGCCAGTTCTGCAAAGACACGTGAGGCGTTATCGTGATGGAAAACTATGCCTTTGAGATTATGAAACATCCATGATTTGAGGCACTAGAGATATGTTAAGCTTTTTTGCAATATCCCGTTTTGTAAAGTGAGGTTTGTCTGTGACCAATGCTTGAATGTCGCAACGCAAAGCGCTATTTGATGATGATCTCAAATAGCGCTTTGCGTCTTCTAAGTCAAGATTTCCGGTTCTGAACCGAGCAAACCACTTACGGACGGTGCTTTCTTCTAAGGTATCATCGCCATACACACTGCAAATTTTGTTAACCACCTATAAAGCGGATTTTCCTTTTCGGAAATAATAAATCATTAAATGACGAAAAATAATTTTTATCTCTCCCATTTTAAGTAAGCATTAATGTATATACATCGTCAAATATATCAATAGGGAAGCATTGCCTACTAAATACCATGCTCAAACAAGGTAATAAAAATATATATAATTTTTTTTTTATTATTTAATGTAATTTACAACTGTAGTACAACGATAATAAATACAATAAGGAAATATGTTGTATGTTTCATATGCACTTGAAAATCTTGGGAAGGAACCACCCATCGGTGGTACTTCAAACATTATATTAAATTCTTTTCAGACGCCTCGGAAGATTATCAGGGATTGTTAAGGATGAAAGATTAAGAATTAATGGGTTAGGATGGTTAAGAAGTTTGGAATGAAAAGGCGCATATCTGTTTTGGGCCAATTCTGCAACGAATGGGATATTAAGGTCTTTGTGAATGTGTTTATTTGTGACGTAATAAGGATCATCAAGGATTTTACGTACGATTTTGGATTGTA
>NW_027111841.1:58092-58730 GCF_000696795.3 Halyomorpha halys
AATTTTTTTTTATTTATTTAATGTAATTTACAACTGTACAAAATAATACAATAAGTAAATATGTTGTATGTTTCATATACACTTGAAAATCTTGGAAATAACTACCGATCGGTGGTACTTCAAACATTAATTTAAATTAGAATGTTCCGTAGCCATCTTCTTTTCAGACGCCTCGAAGGATTATCAGGAATTGTTAAGGATGAAAGATTAAGAATTAATGGGTAAGGATGGATAAGGAGTTTGGAATGAAAAGACGCATATCTGTTTTGGGTCAAATCTGCAACGAATGGGATGTTAAGGTCTTTGTGAATGAGTATTTGTAACGTAATAAGGATCATCAAGGATTTTACGCAGGATTTTGGATTGTAAGGATTGGATGCGGGAGGAATTTGATGGTTTGGTGGAGCCCCAGAGCCCAAGTAAGTGTTGTAGCAATCGGAATATACGAGCAGTTTCCTGTCGTTTCAGTTTTGTGTGTGGATTCCAAGTAAGTCTCTTCTCAAGGTGGAGTGCTAAGTATCGAATCTGTTCAATAGGTGTTAGTGGAATATTTAGAAAGGATACTGTAGGCGAGGAGGGTAGAGGTTTACGACGGAGAGTAAAGGTGATCTGATGGGATTTGTCAGGATTTATTTTGA
>NW_027111841.1:58780-59374 GCF_000696795.3 Halyomorpha halys
CTAGCGTATGTTTATGTCGAAATGACGTCATGCCAAACCAATAATATCGGCTTGCTTTTATGGGTGGCAAAAAACAATTGATATTTTTAATATTATTTTATTTATTTATTTAATGTGATTTACAACAGTACAAATAATAAATACAATAAGTAAATATGTTGTATGTTTCATTTACACTTGAAAATCTTGGTAAGAAACCACCCGTTGGTACTAAAAGTTCCCATGGCTATCTTTTGTATATATTTATTGGAATTTACAACTGTATTTACATAAAAACACATTAATTAAATTTGATAATGGATCAGAATGGAGTGACACAGGCATGTAGAGAAACTACCCATTGGTAGCACTCTAATTATATTTCTACACTAGGAAGTCTCGAGGCCATCTTCTTTTCAGGCGCCTGGGAGGATTGTCAGGAATAGAAGAAGAAGCAAGATCAGGTACGAGTAGTAAATTTTAATGCGTAGTTTAAGATTAAATTAAAAAAAAAAAAAGTAATAAATAAAAAATCTGAGAGATTATCAGTATATAATAAAACCAAGGTATAGTAAAAGTACCTAAACATTTGAGTCATAATGTTTCAGTAACATT
>NW_027111841.1:59443-61800 GCF_000696795.3 Halyomorpha halys
AAAAGTTTTATTACTTATGAATAAATCATTTTTTTTTTAATTCAAAACAAATAGAATACAAAAAAATTTGGTTTGGTACGCGCATGACACAACTTACCACCCTGTATATATATTATATATATATGTTACAAACCGCTTAAAGTTTTGTGTAGATTGTTGGGTTCATATAGTACTTAGTAGAGCCTTAGAGGAGAAAAAAGGAAGTCATTTCAACCCAAACTTCGATAAATGTAATGAAAACTATGTATAATTACTAGTCAAAATTGGTGAGTCTGCCAAGTATAGGTAGGGGGAATAAAAAATGGCGGCTATTTCAAAACATTAAATTAATTAGTTTTTCATATTGAAACTCTATATCTTTAAAACTAGCTTCAACACCAGAAAACCTAAAAGTACATCATCTAAAGTAGAGTAAATGTGCTAAAATATGAGCCACAATAGAGCTATTTACATTCAAGAGATTTTTGATATATATTTTTTGCTACCCATTGGTAGCACTCTAATCATATTTCTACACTAGAAAGTCTCGAGGCCATCTTCTTTTCAGGTGCCTCGGAGGATTGTCAGGAATAGAAGAAAAAGCAAGGTCGGGCACGAGTAGTAAATTTTAATGCGTAGTTTAAGATTAAATTAAAAAAAAAATAAATAAAAAATCTGAGAGATTATCAGTATATAATAAAACCAAGGTATAGTAAAAGTACCTAAACATTTGAGTCATAATGTTTCAGTAACATTGGTCACATAAACATTCATTGAAACTAAGATCAGATTGCAAGTGTTCAGGACGAACTGATAACAAGCTGAAACTCAAGACTTCCGCTTCAAGATGTTCGGACTTGATCGAGATCCAGATTACAAGCACCTGGTCTGCATAATGTTCTCACGTAAAGGTCGTTTTAAGTCCAATATCACACTCAAATGTGGAAATAGAAATCAGTCATAAAATTTTATATAAAGATAATTATTTATTCTGTTATAGTCGTGAATCAAACCTGTGCGTTCGAGAGCCCTTCGGAATCCACCCAGCCTCATTAAGCGGATCAATTGGGGAAAACAAACAGTGGTCAAGGGTGGTTCTGACCAGATCACCTCCTGGCACAACCGTTGGTATAGTACCAGTACTTCCTTACAAAATACTGTACCTCTAGCCGTTCATGGGTTGTAGTGTTACAGATATGTATATTTTGTTTATATCGAGATTTTAAATTTTTTAATAAAATATCATACATTTCTTCAGTGCAATCCCAAAGTGGAATATCTAAAAATGTTTGAGATAATTACCTTTATGATTTAAATTGAAAATAACAGCTAATTTCTAATTATTTTATTGTTTATTATTTTTAATAATGACGTAAATTAATTCAGTTTGATTTCTATGGAATTGTGAAGAGAATATAAAAGAAAGTTCAAATTTTTTTTTTTTTTTTTACATAACACGAATCTGAAAAAGACAAGAAACTACTCCTCGATTTCGACTATTACAACATTTACAAGACAAACGGTCTAAATTGCCAATCCATTAAAAAATACTGATATACATAGCTGTACTAAGGCCTTTCTGGATGGAGGGAAGACTAAATTTTCGAATCCCTCTCATATCCAATCCTTAAAATCCTTCGTAAAATTCTCAATGCTCCTTACTTCGTCACAAATAAAATCAATGTTCCCTATGTAACCGATCTAGCCCGAATCAGATATCACTCCTTCCGTTATAAACTCCCTAACCACCTCAAACCCCCTAGTTTCTAACCTTGCATCCTCTTCCATTCCTGACAATCCTCCGAGGCGCCTGAAAAGAAGATGGCCACGAAACCAGCTAATGTAAAATGTCATTAGAGTGCTAACAGTGGGTAGTTGCTCTACACGCCTGCAACACTCCATTTTACTAAGACCATTACATTACTAAATGTATTATATAATATACATTTGTAAATTTCATTAAAGTTATAAAAAAAAAAGTTTTTGTATTCATTGGTTGTTATCTTGCTCTTTGTTCTTGGCCTTGATGAAGACTAGAAACTTTGGCCGAAACGTTGGCACAATTAAATAAGTTCTTTCAACTTGTTTGTGTTTTTTACTGACCGCACCCCCAACCATCTTCTCATCATTAAAAAACAAAAAGTATTAGAGATTTAATAGAAACAGAAATGAAAAGTAGATATAAGGGAAATGAGAATATTATAATGTTAAATAAAAAAATAAAATAATGAACAAAATATAACACCTACCTTAGCCCAGGCGAAGCTCTGCAAAGTGGGCCGAAGCATTGGGTCATAAGCCTTTCTTTTATAAATTTTATTTATGACTTGGAAAAGTGTACGGACGAATTTACTAGAGGTTTTAGATAGATTGTTAGG
>NW_027111841.1:61850-62395 GCF_000696795.3 Halyomorpha halys
TATATATATGTTACAAACCGCTTAAAGTTTTGTGTAGGTTGTTGGGTTCATATGTACTTAGTAGAGCCGTAAGGAGAAAAAAAGGAAGTCATTTCAACCCTAACTTTGATAAATGTAATTAAAACTATGTATAATTACTAGTCAAAATTGGTGAGTCTGCCAAGTATAGGTAGGGAGAATACAAAATGGCGGTTGTTTCAGAACGTTAAATTAATTAATTTTTCATATTGGAACTCTATATCTTTAAGACTAGCTTCAATACCAGAAAATCTAGGAGAACATTATTTAAAGAAGAGTAAATTTTCTGAAATACTAACCCTAAAATAGCTATTTACGTCAAATAGTTCTCGAGATATAGCTTTTTAAAAGCAAAATTTCTTTCAAATTTACTGAAAGATTAGTAGTTAGTTAATTTATTTTGCGAAATCTTTATCTCAGGAACTATATGAGGTACAGATGTCTATTAGCACTCAAATTAAAGCTAGTTTAATGGACTATAAAAAAGTTTATGAACTTTACCTTCGTAGGAATAGTAGTTTTCATGA
>NW_027111841.1:62445-63172 GCF_000696795.3 Halyomorpha halys
TTTTATAAATTTTATTTATGACTTGGAAAAGTGTACGGACGAATTTACTAGAGGTTTTAGATAGATTGTTAGGGCTCTATATTGGAACAATCTTATTGTTGAGTGTAATCCTTTGTCGTAATATGCCAGACTAATTTAATATAAACGGGATGTTTATAACAAATAATGTCATAAATTAGAAGCGTTTTTTCTAAGCAATCTTGAAGTATTAGGTAACCTTAACAAGTGTTTTGTTCTTTCAGTTTTGACATGAAGTTTACAAAGTTCAAATTAGGAAAACACAAGGAAAAAAAAAATGATTGAGTATCATCAAGATGAGCCCGATACTGAACTAAAACAACATAATTTTAATATTCAAATCTTCAGAGATAATTTTATATCAGACATGTCTGGAAAGTTGAAGGTTGGGCTGCTAATTTCGGCAACTGCCAGGCATGCTCTATAATTTTATAGTATTGTGTTTTGTTTTTATCAATTTAATTTTGGAACGTAGCGTGAACTAGAGCCATTCATCTTTTAAAGTACTCCTCAACGTAGTGCCACCACCTTTAAGCACTCTTAATGGGTAGCCATTAAGACTTGGCTAATCATATATGTAATTTGCAACGGGCAATTTACATTAGTTGAAGCAACTAATCCTGCTGAGGAAATATGTTTCTTATTCTGCTTAATTGTAATTAAATTCATTTAATTCAAAAGTGAATGTTACATTGGGCAAGGCCAAGCT
>NW_027111841.1:63222-64770 GCF_000696795.3 Halyomorpha halys
TATGAAATGTTGCTTTTTAAAAAGCTATATCTCGAAAACTATTTAACGTAAATAACTCTATTGAGGCTCATATTTTAGCAAATTTACTCTTCTTTAAATGACGTTCTCTTAGGTTTTCTTGTGTTGTTCCTACTTTTTAAGATATAAAGCTCCGAATGAAAAATTAGTTTTTTATCGCTTTGAAACAGCCTCCATTTTTTATTCCCCATACCTATACTTGGCAGACTCATCAATTTTGACTATTAATTTTACATAGCTTTCATTAAAGTAATCAAAAATTGGAGTGAGATAACTGCTTTTTTCTCCTCTTGGACTCTTGTACTATTTTATTTGTTGTCGTGTTAGGTTACTTACTCGTAGTTTGTGTTTTTTCTTTTGTCTTGTACTTTTAAAAAATATAATCAGTAGCAAAACTTTTACACTTCTACTTTTCACTTACTTAGGCATGTTGTAATAAATTCCTGTAATCAAAACTTCGATGTAAACAATAACATGAAGTTTTGGAAGGAAAGGTTACTAAACAAGTTGCTCAGTAAATCCTCTTAATTAATTAATTAATTTTTCATATTGAAACTCTATATCTTTAAAACTAGCTTCAACACCAGAAAACCTAAAAGTACATCATCTAGAGTAGAGTAAATGTACTAAAATATGAGCCACAATAGAGCTATTTACATTCAAGAGATACAGCTTTTTAAAAAAGAAACGTTTTTTAACATGTGTACTGAAAAATCCATAGTTAGTGAATTTAGAGCTGCATATGAAGATGGATAGAATTTCCTACCCTATATATGCTACATACATACTACCCCAAGTTTTGTGTAGATTGATGAGTTTATATAGTATAGGAGCCCAAGAGGAGAATAAAGGCAGTTATTCAGTTATCTCACCCCAATTTTTGATTACTTTAATGAAAACTATGTATAATTACCAGTCAAAAATGAGTCAGCCAAGCATAGGTAGGAGGAATACAAAATGGAGGCTATTTTGAAACGTTAAAAAAAAAAATTTCATTCGTAGCTCTATATCTTTACAACTACCAACAACAATAGAAAATCTAAGAGAGCATCATTTAAAGTAGAGTAAATTTTCTAAAGTATGAGCTATAATAGAGTTATTTACATTCAATAGTTCTCGAGATATAGCTTTTTAAAAAGCAACATTTTATTAAAAATTCACTAAAAAATCAATAGTTAGTGAATTTATTTAGAGAAATCTAGAGCTCCAAAACCATAGGACATAAAGATGTCTGCCAGCACTCAAATTAAAGCAAGTTAATCGTATTATAACGTAGCTTATGATGCTTATATTCTTAGGAATAATAGTTTTGATGATATTTGCTAAAATAAATTAATTAATAGTTGTTCGGATCTTTTGTTCATAATTTGTTGTTTATTGTATCGAAATTTATGATCCTCAATCTGGATTCATTTTTTTTTTTTTCACTAAGCGTTATCTTTTTAACCAAATGTTTCTAGTTTTGACATATTTTGATACTTGCATAAACAACTTTTGTGGAATTTTTTTGTGGTAATTGTGCTATTAGAT
>NW_027111841.1:64820-65526 GCF_000696795.3 Halyomorpha halys
AAATAAAATCATACATAAAGACCTTAATGTTCCCTATGTAACCGATCTAGCCCGAACCAGATATCACTCCTTCCATTATAAACTCTCTAACCACCTCAAACCCCCTAGTTACTAACCTTGCATCCTCTTCCATTCCTGAAAATCCTCCGAGGTGCCTGAAAAGAAGATGGTCACGAGACCAGCAAATGTAAAATGTCATTAGAGTGCTACCAGTGGGTAGTTGCTCTACACGCCTGTAACACTCCATTTTCCTAAGACCATATTTACTAAATGTATTATGTAACATACAGTTGGAAATTTCATTAGTTATTAAAAAAAAAATGTTTTTGTATTCATTGGTTGTTATCTTGCTCTTTGTAGCCCTGATGAAGGCTAGAAACTTTGGCACAATTAAATAAGTACCCTCAATTTGTTTGTGTTTTTTAATGACCGCACCCTCAATCATCTTCTCATCATTAAAAAACAAAAAGTATTAGACATTTAATGGAAACAGAAATAAAAAGTAGATATAAGGGAAATGAGAATATTATAATGTTAAATAAAAAAAATTAAATAATGAACAAAATATAACACCTACCTTAGCCCAGACGAAGCTCTGCAAAGTGGGCCGAAACATTGGATCATAAGCCTTCTTTTTATAAATTTTATTTATGACTTGGAAAAGTGTACGGACGAATTTACTAGAGGTTTTAGATAGATTGTTAGG
>NW_027111841.1:65576-70596 GCF_000696795.3 Halyomorpha halys
TTCAAAAGTGAATGTTACATTGGGCAAGGCCAAGCTTCTGTCTTCATGGATCGGCAGCGAGTTCTGCATTCTTCAAGACTTCAAACCATATATTAATATATTATTATAGATTTTCTCTTTAGGAAGTCTGGTAAGTCAATTCATAAACTTTTTTTTTTTAGGTTAATAAACTTCCAATTGAATTTAATTAATTTTAAATCAGAAGAAATAAACGTGTTAAGAAAAAAATCACTAAATTTAATGTAAAATACAAAACAGGACTTTAGAAAAAACAGGGAGGTAACCAAACAGCACACTGGACATGAGATAAGGTCCAAATAGGTAGAAAGAAATATAGAGTAATGGTTGTTTGTTTTGTTTTGTTTAACGGCATAAAACCTCCCTGGTCATCAACGCCATTTACTTCCTATTTGTTTTCAGCAACATACGTATATACATACACATACATTTTATCACATACATACGTATATTCACACCCACATATATATATTTTCACATACACACGTACACACGCATACACTTAAACACCCACACATGCACATATATATACACATACCTTTATACAAACGTTTTTTTTTTGTTTTTTTTTTATTATTATTTTATTTTATTTTTTTTTATCATATTTCTGCAATTATATTTTGTGTTCTCAAAAATTTAAGTACCGATTCTATGGTTTTGTCATCGTTTCTGAGGGCTGATGATATATCAGGTTTCAATCCAAATCTGCTGAGTTGTGACGTAAAGTATGGGCATTCCTCAAAGATGTGGCCAATTGTCATATTGTTATTGCAGTGTTTACATTTTGGTTGCATTCCCTTTGTAATGAGGTAGGAATGAGTGAGTCTTGTGTGTCCTATCCTCAGTCTAGTGAGCACAACTTCCTCTCTACGACAATAGAGTAATAGTTATGCTAAAGAGAAGTGAAGAATGCACCAATAACCAATGGTAGAAAAGTAAGAATAGTGTAAAGATGTGACATGATTTCCTATATGAAATTCAAATTTTGAATAATTATGAGGTGAATATATTTGTATGAATCATAATACATGAAGATTTGTTATTATGGAGGATTATTATTGTTTGTCGGTTTACAGTACATGAATATGGGACAGTAGTCTCGAAACGTTGTGCTACAATATGATAATTTAAAATAAATTACGTTCAATTGGAAGTTTATTAACTTATGAAAAAATTATGAATATATATATTATGTATAAATAACAAACAATATATTTACTGATTGTTTGCTTATTCATGTCCTAAAATGAACAAGAAACATTTTTAAGAACAAACAATTTCTTCAACTAATTATTACAAAACTAAATCTACATAATATAATTCAATATTAATAACTATTACAATTAAAACGTTAATTACAATTGCCTATTACAATTTGTTCTACATTATTTTGATCTAACCATCTCAAGGTTTATGCGAGAACTGAATAGGTTTTGAAATTGAGGTAGAGAGTTAACTGTGGTATAAACCAGGGTCAATATTTAGTCACTAAAACACCTCCTTGTACAACCATATATGAAGTGACAGTACTTCATGGGTTGTAGTGGTACAGGGTTAAATTTTAATTTAATTTAATAATACTAAATAAATATTATCGGCGTGGCTCAGTGGTAAGGCAATGTGGTACTAACTCTAAGGATTTGGGTTCAAATATGGCTGTGAAGGATAATTATTTATTCTGTAGCCGTGAGTCAACCCAGTGGATTCGGGAACCATCCGGAGTCAACCCATCCTTATAAAGTCTGTACACATATTTGGGGGAAATTTGGCGGTCGAGGGTTATTCTGATCAAATCACCTCTTTACACAACCGTTGGTCTAGTAACAATTCTTCTTTACAAAGGTTACAATTCTTCTACACCCCTGATTCTTCATGGGTTGTATTATGCATAATGATACTGAAAAGTTGATTTTTTTTTTATATAAATAATATAATGTTAAACAACGTTTCGTCCCACTCTGCAGGGCTTCGTCAGGGCAGTCTTGATTGAATTAAGGTTGACAACTAATCAGTTGTCAAGACGTTCCTGACAAAGTGGGGCGAAACGTTAGATTACAATAAATAGTTTTCTTTTACTATTTTGATAGCTTTATTGACCACAGCCCGGACTATCTTTCTATAATCTTCTTCGTTCGGTCAACTATCTTCTTCCAATACAAATTAAAATCGAGTAAGTTAATAAGATTTGTACAAAATTTAAAGAGGTATTCCAGTCACTTAAAAATAATTTAAGATGACAAACAAAGATTTTATAATCATTATACTCTTCCAACGAGTGTTATATAAAAGTCTTTGCCAGAAAAACAAAAAAATAAAAACTTGGCTGAGGTACAAGAAAAGCTAAAGAAACCGGTCAAGATTGCAGAAGAGATCAGCTGTAGAGAGGAATGGATTCAATTAGCCAATGGCTCGTTTATATTTCAAGGTGACTCCTAGCGCCACCGCTGTCACCTCATGCAATCACTGATAACGGTCTGATAAGGTATCCTTGAGTAGCCGCAAACGGACGTCAGCTCTACAGTTACGCGTTCCGTTTTAGAAACCGTACTCACTACTCACGTCTTCCTCTTCCTATACCTCTTCCATTCATCAGCGGTTTTAACTATATAAACGTGTGTGCTTTAGTTAAGGTGATACCTAAATATATAATTTCCTCATTACTATAATTACTTTTATTAGTATAAAAATATTAAATGTTTGTTATTCGCGGTTTTTGGCAATTTATGCCTTCAGGACGCTAGGATTGCAAAATAAAAATAATAGGTATATACAAGGATAAGATGGTTGGGGGTGCGGTCAAAATAAAACATAAATAAGTTGATATAACTTATTTAATTGTGCCAACGTTTCGGCTAGAGTTTCTGGCCTTGATCAGGGCTAAGAACAGAACAAGATAACAACCAATGAATACAGAAAATATAAACAGAATGACATAAAGTGAATAATTTTACAGAATGGATTTAATATAATTCTGTAAAATTATTCACTTTATGTCATTCTGTTTATACTCTCTTTTTTATCTGTATTCATTGGTTGTTATCTTGTTCTGTTCTTAGCCCTGATGAAGGCTAGAAACTTTGGCCGAAACGTTGGCACAATTAAATAAGTTATATCAACTTATTTATGTTTTATTTTGACCGTAACCCCAACCATCTTCTCCTTGTATATACCTATTATTTTTAATTAAATGAACAAAACACAATACTATAAAATTATAGTCTATGCCTGGCAGTTACCGAAATTAGCAGCCCAACCTTCAACTTTCCAGACATGTCTGATATAAAATTATCTCTGAAGATTTGAATATTAAAATTATGTTGTTTTAGTTCAGTATCGGGCTCATCTTGATGATACTCAATCATTTTTTTTTTCTTGTGTTTTCCTAATTTGAACTTTGTAAACTTCATGTCAAAACTGAAAGGACAAAAACTTGTTAAGGTTACCTAATGCTGCAAGATTGCTTAGAAAATACGCTTCTAATTTATGACATTATTTGTTATAAACATCCCGTTTATATTAAATTAGCCAGACATATTACGACATAGGATTACTCTTAACAATAAGATTCTTCCAATATAGAGCCCTAAAAATCTATCTAAAACCTCTAGTAAATTCGTCCTTACACTATTTCAAGTCTTAAATAAAATTTATAACAGGAAGGCTTATGAGCCAATGTTTCGGCCCACTTTGCAGAGCTTCGTCTGGGCTAAGGTAGGTGTTATATTTTGTTCATTATTTTCTTTTTTTATTTAACATTATAATATTCTCATTTCCCTTATATCTACTTTTTATTTCTGTTTCCATTAAATCTCTAATAATTTTTGTTTTTAAATGATGAGAAGATGGTTGGGGGTGCGGTCAGTAAAAAACACAAAGAAGTTGAGAGAGCTTATTTAATTGTGCCAACGTTTCGGCAAAGTTTCTAGCCTTCATCAGGGCTAAGAACAACCAATGAATACAGAAAATATAAACAGAATGACATAAAGTGAATAATTTTACAGAATGGAATTAATATAATTCTGTAAAATTATTCACTTTATGTTATTCTGTTTATACTTTTTTTTTATTTTCTATATTCAGTGGTTGTTATCTTGTTCTGTCCTTAGCCCTGATGAAGGATAGAAACTCTGGCCGAAACGTTGGCACGATTAAATAAGTTATATCAACTTATTTGTGTTTAATTTTGACCGCACCCACAACCATCTTCTCGTATAGACATCCACGCTCAACAATTTCTCATAATAATAGGTTTAATTTTGATATACCTTTATAATAAATAAAAATAAATAAATTATATACTTTATAATAAAGAAAAAAATACCATCAAAAGAAAAATTTTGGTGGTTATTTATATACCAGAAAATATCAATTATACTGTTAATTTCAAATCGGGTATAAAACATTTTAACAAGAATTATGCTAAAATTTAAAGCAAAGTTAATTTATGATTAATTAACGTTTTTTTTGTTAAGATAAATAATATATAATTAAATTTGATAGGCTTTTAAATACTGATATGATAAATAATATAAATAAGCAAACTAGAATAAAATTAAAGATAAACGAGGACATGGCAAACCCGAGATGTTGAGGTAGGTTTCTCAATGTTGGGTAAAATTCTGAATGTTGTTCAGTTTAGTTTTCCAGTGTTATTAATAGTTTTAATGATATAGATCTCCTAATGAAATAATATGTTTTTTTTAACGATTTGAAACTGTCGCCATTTTTATTTCCCCTGCCTATACTTGGCAGAGTCATCAATTTATTCTAGTAATTATACATAGGTTTCATTAAAGTAATCAAAAATTGTGGTGAAATAACTACCTTTTTTTTTCTCCCCGGCTCTTGTACTATAAGATGTTGAGATAGGTATCAATTCAATTGTTATTGAATTTTTTTGGCGGGTCACTGAAGAGGATCTAGGAGGGTGAATTCCGGAGAGCGAATTTGTATTGTAATTTGTATTGTAATGGGAGTGAGTGAAACATTTGTATTGGTTGTA
>NW_027111841.1:70646-73556 GCF_000696795.3 Halyomorpha halys
ATATACAAGGAGAAGATGGTTGGGGTTGTGGTCAAAATAAAACATGAATAAGTTGATATAACTTATTTAATTGTGCCAACGTTTCAGCCAAAGTTTCTAGCCTTCATCAGGGCTAAGAACAGAACAAGATAACAACCAATGAATACAGATAAAAAAGAGAGTATAAACAGAATGACATAAAGTGAATAATTTTACAGAATGGAATTAATATAATTCTGTAAAAATATTCACTTTATGTCATTCTGTTTATATTTTCTATATTCATTGGTTGTTATCTTGTTCTGTTCTTAGCCCTGATGAAGGCTAGTAACTCTAGCCGAAACGTTGGCACGATTAAATAAGTTACTTCAACTTATTTGTGTTGTATTTTACCGCACCCCCAACCATCTTCTCCTTGTATATACATATTATTTTTAATTAAATGAACAAAACACAATAAAATTATCTCTGAAGATTTGAATATTAAAATTATGTTGTTTTAGTTCAGTATCGGGCTCATCTTGATGATACTCGATCATTTTTTTTCTTGTGTTTTCCTCATTTGAAATTTGTAAACTTCATGTCAAAACTGAAAGGACAAACAACTTGTTAAGGTTACCTAATACTTCAAGATTGCTTAGAAAAAACGCTTCTAATTTATGACATTATTTGTTATAAACATCCCGTTTATATTAAATTAGTCTGGCATATTACGACAAAGGATTACACTTAACAATAAGATTGTTCCAATATAGAGCCCTAACAATCTATCTAAAACCTCTAGTAAATTCGTCCGTGCACTTTTTCAAGTCATAAATAAAATTTATAAAAGGAAGACTTATGAGCCAATGTTTCGGCCCACTTTGCAGAGCTTCGTCTGGGCTAAGGTAGGTGTTCTATTTTGTTCATTATTTTATTTAACATTATAATATTCTCATTCCCCTTATATCTACTTTTTATTTCTGTTTCCATAAAATGTCTAATAATTTTTGTTTTTAAATTATGAGAAGATGGTTGGGGGTGCGGTCAGTAAAAAACACAAACAAGTTGAGAGAGCTTATTTAATTGTGCCAACGTTTTGGCAAAGTTTCTAGCCTTCATCAGGGCTAAGAACAACCAATGAATACAGAAAATATAAACAGAATGGCATAAAGTGAATAATTTTACAGAATGGAATTAATATAATTCTGTAAAATTATTCACTTTATGTTATTCTGTTTATACTTTCTTTTTATTTTCTATATTCAGTGGTTGTTATCTTGTTCCGTCCTTAGCCCTGATGAAGGATAGAAACTCTGGCTGAAACGTTGGCACGATTAAATAAGTTATATCAACTTATTTGTGTTTTATTTTGACCGCAACCCCAACCATCTTCTCCTCGTATAGTCATCCACGGTCAACTATCTCTCATAATAATAGGTATAATTTTGATTTAGAAAATACCATAATTTTGCATAAAGAAAAAAATACCTTCAAAGGAAAGATTTTGGTGGTTATTTATATAACAGAAAATATCAATTATACTGTTAATTTCAAATCGTATATAAAATATTTGAACAAGAATTATGCTAAAATTTAAAGCAAAGTTAATTTATGATTAATTAATTGTTTTTTGTTAAGATAAATAATATATAATTAAATTTGATAGGCTTTTAAATACTAATATGATAAATAATATAAATAAGCAAACTAGAATAAAATTAAAGATAAACGAGGACATGGCAAACCCGAGATGTTGAGGTAGGTTAACTCAAGGTTGGGTAAATAGTTCTATTAGGCCTTTACTCCATTTTAAATTATGTTCTCTGGTGTTTTAGTGTTGTTGATAGTTTTAATGATATAGAGCTCCTAATGAAAAATTAAGTTTTTTAACGTTTTGAAACAGCCGCCATTTTTTATACCCCCTACCTAAACTTGGCAGACTCATCAATTTATTCTAGTAATTATACATAGTTTTCATTAAAGTAATAAAAAAATGTGGTGAAATTACTACCTTTTTTTCAACTCAATTGTTACACATCGATCTATCGATTATATCTGTTCTCGCATCGATCTATACATTCGAGATAACATTATGTAGCCTTTCTGAATATAGAATGTGTTTTTCAACCCAGGACAATGTTTATTTAAGTTCCTTGTGATTCCCAAATGACAGTACTAATATAAATGGAGACTTAATATCAATGTAATGTTGATATAGTGATTAAGTGAAATAGAAATTTTATAGTAATTATTAAAATAAGTGTAAACAATGAAAATAATAGGTAATTTACAACATTATGAAAAAGATTAAATTTATTAGTATATATCGTTTTATAATTTAAGAAGATTTATAGGTAATTGACAAAGGCATAATGACGTGCGATAATGTGATAACAAATGTTTGGCTGTGATAGCGTGAATAAGGTAAGAAATTTAATTTTTCAAATTAATGAAATATTATTAATTTTAGATTAATGATTTATTATATGATTGTTTGAGAGTGGTTTATCTCATTATTAACATACACAATTTTGATCCATATTACTCTCAACTTTTATTCTCAAAAAACTCTCCAACGTTTCGGCCCTCAGGCCATTTTCAAAGAGACATCCTTAAATATTGATGTATTGTTTTTTTTTAAATCTTATTTGCAGGCTAATAGCCCATGTTACATTTACATAACTTTTTTTTTAATCATTTATTTATTGTTATTTACAACTGTATGACATATATATAACAAGTAAATTTGCTGTAGGTGACATAGTGACATCATACAAACATGTGGAGAATCTACCCACTGATAGTACTCCAATAACATTTCTAGAGGAGAAGATCTCGAGGCCATCTTCTCTTCAGACGCTCTGGAGGATTATTAGGTAATGAAGGAGAAGCCAGGTTAGAAACAAGTGGATTTGGGTGGTTGGGAAGTTTATTATGGAAGGAATAGTA
>NW_027111841.1:73606-74344 GCF_000696795.3 Halyomorpha halys
TGTAAATATGTCCGATTAAGGATTGATAAGTATGCTGTGTAAGATAGCAACCTAATGTATTTAGGCAGCATATATGAATAAAGTATTTCTCTCTCGATCTATCGATTATATCTGTTCTCGCATCGATCTATATATATATATACGAGATAACATTATGTAGCCTTTCTGAATATAGAATGTGTTTTTTATCCCAGGACAATGTTTATTTAAGTTCCTTGTGATTCCCAAATGAACGTACTAATCTGAATGGAGTACAAATCACCCAGAGTCAATGCCTTACTCCCAACACCAATCCGGAGAGCAACTCCAACCTACACGGCTAATAGACTATGAATGTTCCTTCAAACTTGAAGAATCATCAAATGATTAGTTATTTGTTATTAATTATTAAATGATATGTTATTTGTTCATTTCATTACTATAAAATTAGCGTGGGGGACTGTTATATATCGATCTATCGAACATATCTGTTCTAGCATAGATCTATCGATACGAGATAACATTATATAACCTTTCCGAATATAGAGTGTATATTTCATCCCAGAACAATGTTTATTTAAGTTCCTTGTGATTCCCAAATGACAGTACTATTATGAATGGAGACTTAATATCAATGTAATGTTGATAAAGTGAAATAGAAATGTTATAGTAATTATTATAATAAGTGTAAACTATGAAAATAATAGGTAATTTACAACATTATGAAAAAGATTAAATTTATTAGTATATATCGTTTTA
>NW_027111841.1:74907-75988 GCF_000696795.3 Halyomorpha halys
AAGTGAAAAAGAGGGGATTATTTGTATAAAAAAGTTTTTAAATTTAAGATATAAAAAGTAATGTAAATGTGACATGGGCAATTAGTCTGCAAATATGATTTTTAAAAAAAAACAAGACATCAATATTTAAGATTGTCTCCTTGAAAATGGCCTGAGGGCCGAAACGTTGGAGAGTTTTTTGAGAGTAATATGGATCAGAACTGTGTATGTTAAGAATAATTAATTTTTTTTTAAGTGGCAGATCCTTGAAATTGGCCGGAACGGCTGAAATGTAGGAGTTTGAAAATAATAAAGAAGTGTTAAGATAAAATCTTAAACAGTTTATTGAGACTGGTTAATTTTTTTAAATAAATAATTTAATTTCTATCCATTTTAGTCTCAACACATTTTATTTCTGTTATAAGTCCGACGTTTCGGCCAATCCGGCCATCCTCAGGGACAATCTACTTAATACAATTTTGGAATTATATAATTTAAAAACTCAACTCCATGCAGGCTATTCTGCCCAGGTCAAAACAACAATTTGTAATTAGTCAATATTCACATTAAAGGAAAAATTAAAATCATTTATCACAGTCACTATTTGTTAAAACTTTATCACAACTGTTGTGATATTTTGATTTTAATGTGAATATTGGCTAATTAGAAATTGTTGTTTTGACCTGGGCAGAATAGCCTGCATGGAGTTAGAGTTTTTAAATTATATAATTCCAAAATTGTATTAAGTAGATTGTCCCTGAGGATGGACGGATTGGCCGAAACGTCGGACTTATAAGAAAAATAAAATGTGTTGAGACTAAAATGGATAGAAACTAAATTATTTATTTATAATCTGAATATTTTCTTGAAACTGGTAATCTTTTAAATAAATAATTCAAACTCTATCCATTATAGTCTCAAAACGTTTTATTTCTCTTATACGTCCAACGTTTCGGCCAATCCGGCTATCTTCTGAGACATCTACTACAAAACAGTTTCTATTAGATGTATAATCCTACAAACAATTTAAAATACTTAACATTAGTATTTATAATTTATCTTACCTCAATACCACTTTGAAAACCTATAATTTAACAACTCT
>NW_027111841.1:76038-76782 GCF_000696795.3 Halyomorpha halys
ATGGGCAATTAGTCTGCAAATATGATTTTTAAAAAAAAACAAGACATCAATATTTAAGATTGTCTCCTTGAAAATGGCCTGAGGGCCGAAACGTTAGAGAGTTTTTTGAGAATAAATGTTGAGAGTAATATGGATCAGAACTGTGTATGTTAATAATAATTAATTTTTTTTTTAAGTGGCAGATCCTTGAAATTGGCTGGAACGGCTGAAACTTAGGAGTGTGAAAATTATAAAGAAGTGTTAAGATAGAATCTTAAACACTTTATTGAGACTGGTTAATTTTTTTAAGTAAATAATTTAATTTCTATCCATTTTAGTCTCAACAAACTTTATTTTTGTTATAAGTCTGACGTTTCGGCCAATCCGCCCATCCTCAGGGACAATATACTTAATACAATTTTGGAACTATATGATTTAAAAACTCGACTCCATGCACAAAACCAAAATATCACAACAGTTGTAATAAAGGTTTTACAAATAGTGACTGTGGTAAATGATTTTAATTTTTGTTTTAACGTGAATATCGCCTAATTAGAAATTGTTGTTTTGACCTGGGTAGAATAGCCTGCATGAAGTTGAATTTTTAAATCATTTAGTTCCAAAATTGTATTAAGATTGTCCCTGAGGATGGCCGGATTGGCACGAAACGTCGGACTTATAACAAAAATAAAATGTGTTGAGACTAAAATGGATAGAAACTAAATTATTTATTTATAATCTTAATATTTTCTTGAGACTGGTAAT
>NW_027111841.1:79032-79519 GCF_000696795.3 Halyomorpha halys
AAAGTGTTAAGATGTTTTTGTTACAACTAATAATCTACTTTTATCTTATTTTTCACCTTTTGCACTGAAGTTAACCGCCACGTAAGCCGAAGTAGAAATCAATTTGCCTCCTACGAGGAGGACGTCCATCCTGGGATATTTATCGCCCAATATATAAATAGACACGTCAGTAAAGATCAAGGTTCCATTGGCTGACATTAAAGCCAATCAAGTCGGCGCTTGCGCTTAGCGGATATCGCTACATAAGTGTCGTTGTAAAACTATAAAACGCATCTCCTCGTTTTACTAGCTGCTATTTACAACAGTTGTAAGTTCATGTAAATGTAGGGGATTATATCAGATCGTGTTCTCTGATAGTTACAAATCATTTCAGTTCCTCGCTGCAGCCGGTCGTCCTCCAATTCCTCTTTGGATTTTAAACTTATGTTTATTTTCTCAAGATAACCTTTGGGGTATCGGAAGTACTAAAAATATAAACCTATTCTGC
>NW_027111841.1:81116-82214 GCF_000696795.3 Halyomorpha halys
CAAAGGAGTTTGGATTGTGAGGATTAAATTCGAAGGTTTAGTGGAGCCCCAAAGCTCAACTCCATATGTCCAGATGGGCCTTATTACAGTCATGTAGATCAGTCTTTTGTAATGTGTTGGAAGTTTAGACCGTTTGTCTAGGAAGTGCTGTAATAGTCGAAATCGACGTGCAGTTTCATGTCTTTTTAGTCTTGTGTAAGGATTCCAGGTTAATCGTTTGTCCAAATGTAGTCCAAGGTAGCGGATCTGTTCGACAGGGGTAAGAGTAACATCGTTAAGTGAAACTGTAGGGCAGTCAGTAGGTTTACGATCATAAATTTAAAAATTTACAAATTTATCTACAAATTTTGAATAAAAATGTTATATTAGTCAATTGAATCAATTATATTGTAATAAGGGAGCGTGGTGGCTCAGTGGTAAGGCACTTAAATCCTGTAGTTTCAAGAGCACTTCAGGGTGCACCCAGCTTCATGAAGTGAGTACCTCAATTTGATGAAAATCTGGTGGTCGAGTGTGATTCATACAAAGTCACCTCCTTGCACAACGTCTGTTCAAGAAACATTCATTCATTACAAAGTACTGCAACCCTAACCCTTCACGGATTGTAATAGTACAGATTTGATTTAATATATACACAATTTACAGATGTAATTATTTTATTTTTACTTTAATTTAATTTTATTACCTATAGAACATACACAATTTACCATAAAATGTATTGTTTTTTAATTATGCGCATGTCTTCTTTTTTATATTCGGTGAATCCATGAACAATTAAGTATTTTTATCAAATTACTTGATATCAAATCAGGTTTCATCCTCATTGAAATAAATTAATAGCTCTTAAATGAAGAATTAAAAAAAAATCTCTTCAGACTAATATTATTAGAATGTGGGATTGGGTAGATCATTGATAAGGCAATGGACTACTAACTCCAAATCCGGCTGTGGCAGATAATTATTATATTGGGTGAAAATCTGGTGGTCAAGCGTGATTCTGACCAATTCACCTTGCACAACCGTTGGTATAGTAATGGTACTTCCGTACAAAGTACGTACTATGCATCCCTGAACCTTCATGGGTTGTAGTTTATTTTT
>NW_027111841.1:82670-83386 GCF_000696795.3 Halyomorpha halys
AAGTGAGTACCTCAATTTGATGAAGATCTGGTGGTCGAGTGTGATTCATACAAAGTCACCTCCTTGCACAACCGTTGTCCAAGAAACATCACTTCTTTACAAACTGCTGCAACCCTGACCCTTCACGGATTGTAATAGTACAGATTTCATTTAATATATACACAATTTACAGATCTATTTATTTTATTTTTACTTAAATTTAATTTTATTACTTATAGAATATACACAATTTACCATAAAATGTATAGTTTTTGAATTATGCCCGTCTTCTTTTTTTATTCGTTGAATCCATGAACAATTAAGTGTTTTTAATATCAAATTACTTGATATCAAATCAGGTTTCATCCTCATTGAAATAAATTAATAGATCTTAAATGAAGAATTAAAAAAAAAATCCCTCCAGAATAATATTATTAGAATGTGGGATTGGGTAGATCATTGATAAGGCAATGGACTACTAACTCCGAATCCGGCTGTGGCAGATAATTATTATCTGTTACCTGTAGCCGTTGAGTCAGTCTTCTGGGTTCGGGAGACTTTTGGTGTCCGTTCACCCAGCATCATTAAGTCGATACCCTTAATTGGGTGAAAATCTGGTGGTCAAGTGTGATTCTGACCAATTCACCTTGCACAACCGTTGGTATAGTAATGGTACTTCCGTACAAAGTACGTACTATGCACCCCTGAACCTTCATGGGTTGTAGTTTATTTTTTTA
>NW_027111841.1:85029-85623 GCF_000696795.3 Halyomorpha halys
TAGTATGTATTCTAATATATATTTTTTTTTTAATAATTTATTTATTGATATTTACAACTGTATACACTTATATACAACAAGTAATTTTGCTGTAGGTGACATAGTGACATGATAAAAACATGTGGAGAATCTACCCACTGATACAACTCCAAATTCTAATATTAAAAAAAAAATCTAATGCTGAAGATTTTCAGACAGAGATAAATAGGGATCCGTGAGTAATATCGGTCGTTAACATGTAAGATGTATTAAGTAATGAGTATATATATATATGTGTGTGGCCGCTTATATGCTATATACCAAATATATACCGCGCCTGAGACCTTTTCTCACATTTCTTATTTAGAGCTCTAAAACGTATTATTTAAAATATAAAATTTTGATTTAGATCAGATTTATTTAAGCATAAAAAAAAATGTATAAAAAAATAGCAAACTAGTTTTAAAAAATTTAAAAAAAAAAGCATAATTATAAAATAATAACTAACATAAAGCAATATTTTGAGACAGACAAAGTTATAAAAATAATCAAAATACAAATATATCATTTAATTATATTATTTCAAATTCTTGAGACAAGGTAATTATTTATTAA
>NW_027111841.1:85673-87048 GCF_000696795.3 Halyomorpha halys
AAAAAAAAAGATTTGAATACAGGATTCCACCTTAATTCAAGTGTAAATGAAACATTCCACATATTTACTTATTGTATTTATTATTTTGTACAGTTGTAAATTACATTAAATAAATAAATAAAAAAAAAAATTAAAATAATTTCACTCCTCAAAAAAAAGACAGGTAAAATTACTTCTTTACCAGACTGTACAAACCTTTTAAAAATGAATTTACTCGCCCACTCAACAGGGAATTTTTCCCTCTTGGGGGAAATCCATGGGAAATGGACCTAACAACGTAAAGCAAGCAAGAAAAAGGAGACTAGAGGATTGAGTACAGGATAAGACCCAATAAATTCAGGATAATCTTTTTTATCCAAAGTGTAGATCAAAGCTCATAATTATACCTAGAGGAAAATTAGAACCTTAGCAGATATAGAAATATAGGAGCATGTACTGTTAATATAAAGGTTAGATATACTTTGTCAATAATAAATATCCCCCCCTCAAACCATTATAGCGACATCTTATATCTGTGTATATAATATAGGTAATGTGTATATAAGTTCTTATTGAAAAATGAATTAAACAATTAAAACATTAAAATGCATATTACCTATTAATTAAGTATAAAATAAATGTTTTCATTTAAGTATTAGTAACATGTATTAGTGTAATTACCACGTTGTTTCTATACTTGTATTTTGAACTAATACTATTAGCTTTCATTATGAAACATGGGCTGGTTATAGCGTTATAATCTATGATGCCGTAAATATATAACATTTAATATTTTTACTATGTAATATCTTTAATATTTTTATTTTCTAGTATGTATTCTAACATTAAAAATCTAATACTGAAGATTTTCAGACAGAGATAAATAGGGATCCGTGAGTAATATCGGTCGTTAAAATGAAAGATGTATTAAGTAATGTGTATATATAAAGGTGGCCGCCTATATACTATATACAAAATATATACCGCGTCTGAGACCTTTTCTCACATTTCTTATTTAGTGCTCTAAAACGTATTTTTTTAAATATAAAATTTTGATTTAGATCAGGTTTATTTAAGCATAAAAAAAAAAAGCAAACTAGTTTTAAAAAATTAAAAAAAAAAAAGCATAATTATAAAATAATAATTAACATAAAGCAACATTTTGAGACAGACAAAGTAATAAAAATAATCAAAATACAAATATATCATTTAATTATATTATTTCAAATTCTTGAGACAAGGTAATTATTTATTAAATAAATCAAAAATTCGTATCCATTTTTGTCTCAACACTTTATTTTTCACCAGTCCAACGTTTCGGCCATTCTAGCCATCTTCAAGGACATCTTCAATATATTTCTTCCTCACATTAATTTAAAGTTTCTTTTGCAGGCTG
>NW_027111841.1:88656-96891 GCF_000696795.3 Halyomorpha halys
GCCGAAACGTTGGACTGGTGAAAAATAAAGTGTTGAGACAGAAATGGATACGAATTTTTGATTTATTTAATAAACAAATATATCATATTATAAGAACATAATTCTAATCTTTAAAAAAATGATCAGTCTGAAGAGGTCTCTTGTGCACAACTGGTGCAAGTGAACACAGTATGACGGGGACATATCAGTCTTTTACACTAATTATTTTTTGTTTAGAATGCCTGAATAGATTACCCAAAAATTTACAATTTTTTATTATAAAGACCACCCTAACATACACTTATAGTATTGAAATACAATTCATAGTTAATAATACGTACCTAATGAGGTTCCTGCCTCTTCAAGCTTATGTTTCCATATTTCTGCTAATGTTATCCCTCGAGGAAAAAAAAATTTAAGAATTAAATACACTTGACGCATGTGAGAAAAATCCTCATAACTTTTACAGCAGCCTTAGTCGCGTGTGAGATAATGTCTCATGAGAAGGGTATTTTGTCAGGGAAAGAGGGCTGGGCGCAGACCCAGAACTGCTAGAGTGGCGGGGAGGGACGAGGAAGAAAGAAGAGACTGTGAACTACAGATTCCAGGTAGATAGGAACCACAGTCTCTCTCTCTAGCTGCACCCAAATCAGAAACACGTGAGAGAAATTCTCATGGAGCGACCAATGACGGGTTAACTAACATTTCATTTCACTTTCCAGGGCTTCGTCAGGGCAAGATACAAACATTGTTGGATGTGACAAAAAAATTAGAATACATATACTTGAAGAAGTTTGTCGGGGGTGCGGTCAGCAAAGAACAACATAAATAAACAAAACCATATTTATTTATTTTATGCCGACGTTTCGACCTGAGTTTCAGGTCTTCATCAGGGGTATAGAAGAAAAGAGATAACAACAACATTTAGAGTAACATACAATTGAAGTTCTTTGCTGACCGCATCCCCCGACAAACTTCTTTAAGCATTAATATACGGTCAACTATCTACACCTCATTAGAATACATATAGAGGTGTAGATATTTTACCGTAGATTAATAATTGGAGAAGTTTGTCGGGGGATGCGGTCAGCAAAGAACAACAAAACCATTATTATTTTACCGTAGAAGGTAGGTTTGTAACTCAGTTACGAAACTACCTTCTTAAACTGGTACAAAACTGCCGAAACGTCGGCATAAAATAAATAAATATGGTTTTGTTTATTTATGTTGTTCTTTGCTGACCGCACCCCCTGACAAACTTCTCCAATCATTAGAATACATATACAAAGATAATAAAAAATTAAACAAAAAAATGTTAAAAGAAAAAGATAAATTAATTTAAGAATATATAAATCATTTTCCTATTCATATATATTTAAATTTTCTAAGCTTAAGTCTCTTTAGAATTTTTTTTCGTGTAATTTATTACTATCTTAGTATAAAAATTTTAATTTTCTTTTCACATCAGACTAAAATCTTAAATATCTTATTTCCATTTAGCCTTGATGAAGCCCTGTAAAGTGGGGCGATACGTTCGTTACAATTAAATAGATTTTTGTTTTGTTTACTATTTTGAGCCTTTATTGATCGCCACCCGGACTAACTTTCTACCTTCTAAATAAGGATTTTTTTTTAAAGAATTTCTGATTACCCATCTAATAGAAATATTATTTAAGTGTCTCAAATATCAGCCAATAGCAATCTATATAGGGCAGAAGTCCAATACACAAAACAGCCTATAAACCTTATGTAAATAATTAACAACCGGGTACGGTCACAAGAAATCAAATTGTAACTAATCTATTTTTTTGTGAGCCAACGTTTCGCTCCACTTTACAGGCCTAAAAATACACAAACGACTAAAATAATGTAGATAAATAATAATAAATAAGAAAGATAGTCCGGGTGGCGGTCAATAAAGACACAAAATAGTAGGAAAAAACTATTTAATATTATCAACATTTGTAGGGCTCTGTAAGGGCTAATCCTTATTGAAGTAGGCTTAAGACCCTATCATTAAACCCCTATCTTAAACCTTTTTCAATAAGATCAACCCTAACGAAGCCCTGTAAAGTGGGACGAAACGTTGGTTAACATTAAAATGTTTTTCTACTATTGTGTACCTTTGACATACCGAACTATCTTTGAACAATCTAATTCATACGGTCAACTATCTTCATCTAATTTGGCTAAAAATGATTTAAAATATGTGAAAGTTTATATGAGAATGAGTAAATTAGAGAAAATAAAAATAAAATTTGAAGTGAAAAGTATAAACAAACAAGAATTACAAAAAAAAGTATTAGACAATTAATGAACACAGAAATAATAACAAACAAAAGGTAGATGAAAGAGTAATATAAAAATATATTACACTCTAAAAGATGGGAAATAAGAGAAGTAACAATAAAATTATGTTCAAGAAAAGCTAAAAATAAAAAACAAAACTTTTTTCAATAAGATTAACCCTGACGAAGTGCAAGTGAGGCGAAATGTTGATTAGCATTAAATTGTTTTTCTATTATTTTATAACTTTATTGACTGGCACCCGGATTATCTTCCTACAATATCCTTCGTACGGTCACATATCTTCATCTAATATGGCTAAAAATGATTTAAAATATATGAAAGTTTATATAAGAATGAAAAATAAGATGTACAATGAAAAGTTTTTTGTTTTTTTTTTTTATTTTTTATTTTTTTTTTTTTTTAAAGAAAAATCTTTTCGCGAATATCAAATAAATAATTATAAAAACCTTTTCTTTTTTTTTTCCCTACGCCACAGGAAGTGGGCTATTACGCCATACAATGAAAAGTATAAGTAAGCTATAAATACAAAAGTATTAGACAATTAGTGGAAAACGAAATAATAAAAAATAAAAAGTAGATAAAAGGGAAATACAAAAATACAGTACACACTAAAGTAGGGGAAATCAGAAGAATAAAATAATGTTCAAGAAAAAATAATAAACAAAATAGGGTACCAATCCTAGTCCTGATGAAGCTCTGCAAAGTGGGCCGAAACGTAAGCTCATAATATTTAATATTCGAGTTAATTTGAGTTATCAACTATCTTCAAATTTTTAAACAATTATTTTATCATTACTGACAGCTAGCAAGATTATTATTCAACAATCTACTTCATACGGTTAACTATCTTCTTCCATTATTTAGAAGATTCAATAAGGAGGCTTAGAAAGATACAAACAATTAATTAACAAAGTAAAAAAATCGACAACATGAAATAAAAGTAAACTAAGAATTATTTCAATCATTTATTTAAAAAAATAAGAAATAAAATAATATTTACTTTGTTCATTTTAATATAAATTTTCACATATTTTAAATCATTTTTAACCATTCCTTTGTTTACTTTTATTTCATGTTATCAATTCTTTAACATTATTGTAATTATTTGTATCTTTTTTAGCCTTGATGAAACCCTGCAACGTGGGGCGAAACATTGGCTCAAAATAAACAGTTAATTTACTATTATAGTTATTTTGATCTATTTTATTACAGTTATACCAGACCCTCTTTAATATATTACACATTGTCAATCAAAGATCTTTCAGTTATTTCGTTAAGTATTACTTACATTTATTGGTCACAACCCGGAATATCTTTCAACAATATACTTAAGCCTGTCAAGTATCTCCTTCCATTATTTATACGATTCAATATTTAGATTAATTAAATCCAAACCTTCCTCATTTAAAGGAGAAATTTAGTCCTTAGAGGAAGCTCTAGGGGCAAAGAACACATACTGACACCACTTACTGCAGGTAAACGAAGACGTCTTTGAGAGGCCGACGTTTAGGGTAAATATTGTCCATGAGAGATAATATAGAGTAACAAACAAATCAACAGAAAGGGTTGGCTTTGTGTCCAGGTCGTTAAAGATAAAAAATATATTCCCTCAAGGGGTGGGAGTGGGTTTTTTATTTCGGCAGGATTTTTTCCGGGTTCGTTTTGAGAGGGTTCAGCAGCCTACGTTATAAAAAAACACGTCCCTTACGCAAGAGGCTTCGGTAAAAAATGGAAATGCTCGTTTGAAACATTTTTTAAAAATGTAACAGGAGCTTTCTTCCGGGTAGAGAACGTCACCTAATTTTTTTTCTTCAACCGAAAAAGGTTTATTTTTTTTTATTTATTATCGCGTGGGAAAAGTGTTCTTTTTTCGACGGATTGTGGCGGGAAATCGTGTCTCAGGCGGATTTTTTTAATAGTTCACCTTTCGCTTTGGATGTCCTCAGTTATTTTTATGTAAAAGTGAAAGGAAGAAGAAGTGAAAACCGATAGGTTAGTACAAGAGCCGGGAAGAAAAAAAGTAAGTTATTTCACCCCAATTTTTCATTACTTTAATGAAAGCTATGCTTAATTGCTACTCAAAATTGATGAATCTACCAAGTATAAATAGGGGGAATAAAAAATGGTGGCTGTTTTAAAACCTTAAAAAACATTATTTTTTCATTCGGAGCACTATATCTTAAAAACTAACAACACTAGAAAATCTTTTTTTTTTTTTTTTATTATTTATTTATTGTAATTTACAACTGTACAGAATAATACAATAAGTAAATATGTTGTATGTTTCATATACACTTGAAAATCTTGGGAAGGAACCACCCATTGGTGGTACTTCAAACATTATTTTAAACTAGAAGGTCCCGTGGCCATCTTCTTTTCAGACGCCTCGGAGGATTATCAGGGATTGTTAAGGATGAAAGATTAAGAATTAATGGGTTAGGATGGTTAAGGAGTTTGGAATAAAAAGACGTATATCTGTTTTAGGTCAAATCTGCAACCAATGGGATGTTAAGGTCTTTATGAATGAGTTTATTTGTGACGTAATAAGGAGCATCAAGGATTTTGGATTGTAACGATTGAATGCGGGAAGAATTTGATGGTGTGGTGGAGCCCCAGAGCTCAATTCCATATGTCCAAATTGGTCTGATTATTGTAGTGTATACTAATTTTTTGTAATGAATGGGAAGTTTAGAGCGTTTGTCAAGTAAGTGTTGTAGCAATCGGAATCTACGAGCAGTTTCTTGTCGTTGAAAATCTAAAAGAACATTATTTAAGGGAGAGTAAATTTGCTAAAATATTAGCCCTAATAGAGCTATTTACATCCAATAGTTCTCGAAATATTTCCTCTTAAAAAGCAACTTTTCATAAAAATGTACTGATAGATTAGTAGTTAGTTAATTTATTTTGAGAAATCGTTTCTCAGGCGGATTTTTTTTATAGTTCACCTTTTGATTTGGACGTCCTCAATTATTTTGATGTAAGAGTGAAAGGAAGAAGAAGTGAAAACCGATGGCTTAGTACAAGAGCCCAAGAGGAGAAAAAAGTTATATCACCCCAATTTTTGATTACTTTAATGAAAGCTGTGTATAATTACTAGTAAAAATTGATAAGTCTGCCAAGTATAGGTAGGGGGAATAAAAAATGGCTGCTGTTTCAAAGCGATAAAAATCTCCATTTTTTCATTCGGAAGTATTTTAGAGAACGTCATTTAAAAAGAGTAAATTTGCTAAAATATGAGCCCTAATAGAGTTATTCACGTGAAATAGTTTTCGAGATATAGCTTTTTAAAAAGCAACATTTCGTAAAAATGTTGTATGAGACGTACTGAAAGATCAGTAGTTAGTGAAAATAAGATTTGTTATAATCTGTTGAAATTTCTCTCTAGAATATGTGGGAAGAAAATTATCCAATCTGATTAATCGTTCCTTTTATTTGATAGTGAAAATGTTTTCAAGTAGGATATTTATACTAAGAAAGTTCAACTTTGTATCAGTCAGGTGGAAAAGTGGTGGAGAGATAACACTGATTATCGAGGTAGAGTTCAAGATATTGAATTTGAATTACTTCCAAGTAACTAATGACCAGTGCTGTCGATTTTCGAGTATTTTTACCTTAGTGAGTAATTGCCGGGTATTTCGGGTAAAATAGATTTAAGCTATTTATAGGTGTCCTAGTAGAGTCCCTGTGTACTAGTCCTTCGAATAGTTTTCGAAGACTTTTTATATTACTAACAAGTTATTATTTTTCCTTAGATATCGAATTTTAGATACAGAAATTTGTCAATTCTTCACATTAAATTAAAAATTGAAACTTAAAACAAGGAGAAAGATCCCAATAAAACTACACAAGTGCAGCGTGCAACCACAAATCAGTACCATTTTAATTTTGAAAATAATTTCAAATAATACATTCAAAAGAAACATATTTGAGTCTATTTATTTAATCAGAAAACATTAATTATACAATGAATTTTAAAACAGACACCAGAAATCTGACACCAATACGATGCAGAGATTTTAAGTAAAATGAATTTATGTAAAATATGGGATAAAATTAATGTTGATAATTATAATTAACCTTGAAAAGAATTATAATAATTAAAAAAAGAGAAAATTTAACCAAAATATAGTTAAAATAAATAAATTAAATGCCTGATATGAGAGAGGGGAAGGTTACAAATATTGTTCTGATAAATTATAATAGAGAAGGTTGACTGTGTTAAGAAGTTTTAATTTTTAATTTAATCAGAAGAATTGACAAAATAGGTAATTAGACATAAGTTGAGGATTGCTTACATGTCTCATAGGGTAATTGTGAACTAAATTTAATGAATAGCCTACTAAGGTTGTTTTTTTTAAATTGATGTGGTTCTAAAATTGTATTGAGATATGATATTATGATTTTTGATAATATTGTTATTTGTTTAAAGATCATATGTATAATAAAAGCTGTTTGTGATTGATTTTTCTTGAGGATGGCCGAATTGGATCGCGAAAGTTTGACTAAGCGAAACTAGTTGATGGAATCAAATAAATTTTATATCAATCAAATTCCAAGACAAATAATTTTTATATCAATCAAATCGAAGTCAAATAAATTTTATTTCAATCAAATTCGATATCAAATAAATTTTATATCAACCAAACTCGACGTCAAATAAATTTTATATCAATCAAATTCGAAATCAATTAAATTTTATATCAATCAAATTAAAAATGAAATAAATTTTATATCAATCAAATTTGAAATCAAATAAATTTCATATCAATCAAATAAATTTTATATCAATCAAATTCGAAGTCAAATAAATTTTATATCAATCAAATTCGAAATCAAATAAATTTAATATCAATCAAATTCTGGATGTTTAACTTACTTAATGTTGAATCTTTACGTCACAATCAGACTTAATATTCGATTGGTTGCAGCGTATTCGATGTACATAATTATCTTTAATTTAACATTAATGAATTTTGGTTAGAATATAAAATATAAATTGTGGTTCTGACCAAATTACCTCCTTGAACAACTGTTGGTCAGTAGCTTCCTTACAAAGTATTGGACCCTTAACCCTCTACGGGTTGTAGCGATATAGATTTTAAGTTTTTTTTTTAATCTTTGACAGATAACTTTAAATTACAAAAAGAGAAACTTTTAAAGAGGGATATCGCTCTGAGGCACGAAAATAACAGGATTTCTTATTTATCGATAGAAGTTAGTAATCGAATAATCGATCGAATATTGTTTAAGTTTTCATTTGTTAGTTTTGATTTGTGCCAAAAAACAGGCACTCAAAGGGTCAAGTACAAATTTAAACCAACTTATACCAGCCAATATAAACAAACCATCTACACGCGAAATTTGCCTATGCTTGACAAACGTGTAGTCCACTTAAAAATTGAATATTTTTCGTAAATAATGACAGTGTTGGCCAAACACTTTCCTGACAACGCACCTGCGACCGATTTCAACGCGGATGTAATTTTTTTTTCAAGGTTTTAGGCTCGAAATGTAACACCCAATAATTATTTTTTACTTAATTAATTTATTTATTACCGAAATGGAAAAATATCTGACATACTTCCTCAAAGCCAAAAAAAAGGCTGTTTAACACCATTTAGTGCCTTAATAAATTATTCGGGAAACAATTAATGGATCTCTACATCACACGACAAAATCAGATTATAATAATTTATAATGGGGCTTTTATCAAAAGCGAAATAAAATGGAAATAATAAGAGAACGTATGGCGGGATAAATCGATTTACTAATTTAACAAAAAGTCGATTTACTTTTGGACCCGAGCCTGTGTTTACGTGCCCATTATGGGACTGATTAAATCTAAGCATTAATATGAGTCCACTTCAAGGTTATATATTTCTAAATGCAACGACACTTGCAGCGAACAGAACAGATATGGGGTTTGTAAATTCAAAACTTTCAGCT
>NW_027111841.1:98915-99417 GCF_000696795.3 Halyomorpha halys
AGTTGTAAATATCAATAAATAAATAAAAAATTTTTTAGCTTTCTTGGAATTGAAATTGAAATTTTGAATGAAGTTGGTTTTGAACTGAATAGGGTCATTAACAAAACATTTTCAATGCAGAACACTGAATAATAATATTGAAAAAAATCAGAAATATAGTTTTGATTATTAAAAAAAAAATTCATAAATTATTTACTTAGTGACATTTCAAGAGAAAATGTAAGTAGAAATAACATGGTCAGTTCAAAACAATTTTAATTACAAAAGGAAAATTTGACAAAACTTGAATTTGAATAAAAGTTTTTTTTTTGTTTGAGTTCCTTGTGATTCCCAAATGACAGTACTATTCTGAATGGAGACTTAATGTCAATGTAATGTTGGTATAGTGATTAAGTGAAATAGAAATTTTATAGTAATTATTATAATAAGTGTAAACTATGAAAATAATAGGTAATTTACAACATTATGAAAAAGATTAAATTTATTAGTATATATCGTTTTA
>NW_027111841.1:99829-103328 GCF_000696795.3 Halyomorpha halys
AAACATGTGGAGAATCTACCCACTGATAGAACTCCAATAACATTTCTAGAGGAGAAGATCTCGAGGCCATCCTCTTTTCAGACGTCTAGGAGGATTATTAGGTAATGAAGGAGAAGCCAGGTTAGAAAGTGGATTTGGGTGGTTGAGAAGTTTGTTATGGAAGGAACTGTGACTGGATCTGGCCAAATCGGAAAGATATGGAACATTGAGGTCCTGATGGATGACTTGATTTGTAACAAAGTAAGGAGCATTAAGGTTTTAATAAAAGTTAAAATTAATTTTAAAAATGAATGAATAATTATTCTTGAGGAACTCTAATAAACGCGTATTGATTCTTGTCCTCATCAAGCTCGCTGTGACATCTGACAAACACATTTTTATAATACTCAAATAAATCCATGCTTTTCCAATCGGGTTCAAATTCTTTCTTTAACCCGGAAGAAAGTCCTACTTTCATATCCCCTAAGAGGTGTCCTGTGTGCATTTATCTCATGATAGACGATTTGTACTATCATTTTTTTATATAATTTGGTATGATGATGACAAAAATCTCTAAGATTACTTTCAATACAATATGAAATTGAAAACTGTAGCTCTTCCATCAGGAGCTGAAATATCATAATTTCGTAAAAGATCTAAGATCTTCTTGCATCAGCTCATGATTTAAAATAAGAAACGCAGGATGTGTCCAGGTGAGCAAAATGCTCAAATGAGACAAAAAAAGCCACGTTTGGAGTGTACTGGTGAGAGAAATGCTCAGTCTTACCCTTGCGAGGAGGCCAGAATAAAACTGATTTGAGTATAGTCAAGGAGGTAAAAGAGGGAGTGACATAAACGATCTGCAATAACAACATCAAAGGGTTTGCTAAAGGTAGACAAAAGTATAAACACAACAGATGAAATATATAAAACGTTAAAAATGTTCTGACCATGGGAAAATTCACATGTATCAAACTCGGTACATGATGCCCTAAATATGAAATTTCGTTTTCGCTCGACTAATCGTTTTTTTTTTTTAAATACTTTTTATTTATTGATAGATATTAAAATCTGCCACACAGTTGTGGACAATAGGTAATAGTGGTGTATGATCACATTCATACTAAAATAAAAAAAAATAAGAATAAAAATAAATGAAAAAAAAAAACTCTGTTAAAATATATACTAACAGAAGGATAAACAAAATGAACATAATCAAACTGTGTGTATGAAAAATAAATAAATAAAATAACATAATGATAAAATAATATAATCTCTAGTCACATTTACACACTTATATACAATATTTACACAATCGACCTGAGGATCCCTGAGCCCACTCTATCGTGAGGGGTAGAGCAGAGCTCCAAAGATCCCAGCGCATCCCTCTCGCCACATCGCTGGTAGGCTTATTGCTTTTGAGCTTGGCAATTCACAGACGCACACAGATCATTTTGTAGGACCTGGTTATTTGGCTCAGGGAAAGACCTCAAAAGGTATATTTCCAATTTTACATTAAATCTCTAATTCGAAATTACACACGAACGAAATATTTCCCTTTACTATATATTTCATATATAGTACCAACTGAAATCATATGTATTATTTAATTAGAATTTAAAAAAAAACGAAGAAATATTTCTTAGACATACATTCCCATAAGAGCAATAAATAGAAAAAGTTATCAATTTGAAAAGTAACAAATTTACCTATGCAGTAAAAGAGGTCCCCCTGAACCCGTTTTCCCAGCATCCCCTGAAATCAAACCTCCATAGGTGCGTGGGGCCTAGAAAAAAAAGGTTAATAAATATAAAGGTAATTAATATAAAAAGCTATTATATAAGAAGAATCAAATAAATAAACTAGTACATTGACTATGGATAGAAAATTTCTCCATCTAATATAATTTGAAACCGATTGTTAATATTATAGGCTCATCCTAACACATGTATAATTTTAAACAGACATCCCAAAGAAACAGCCTTGACATCGGATGCACGACATCGGGTGTTCGCACGGAAGCAGCCGCCAACCCCCCTGGGTTTTTGTGCCCCTACGCAACCCCTACCTGAGCCAAGCTCATGCAATATGCATGTGCCTCCCCTATCTCTTAATCTGCAGGTGTTGTCTGCAGAAAGAATTTGTCTCAGAGCATCTCCAATATCCCAGCGTTGTCTATATCTACATAAAAAAGGGAAGATATATACTTTTTAAAAAAATCGTTTATTTTTCTTGGTATTCATCTATGAAACTCACAGGAAGAGTTTTGCATTACTTACTAAAATATTTACCCATAAAACAAACATTTCTCCGATATGCACATTTATTTGTTAAACCCAACAATAGTAACCATAAAAATATAATAAAACAAAGTGGTGGTTTTATAAACATAAAACTAACTCAAACCTACCTAAGGCAAGCAATGCTCTATCTTATCCTATATAGATAATCCAAATTAAAATCAACACCTCACATTTACCCTTCGACGTAAACCCGTGACCTCTTCCCCTACAATATCCTTTAATCATACCCCACTTATTCCTGTCGAACAGATCCGTTACTTAGGACTACATCTCGACAAACGACTGACATGGAATCCTCATTCAAGACTAAAAAGACAAGAAACTGCTCGTAGATTCCGACTATTGCAACATTTACTAGACAAACGTTCTAAACTTCCAATCCATTACAAAAGACTGATCTACATGACTATTATAAGTAGGACTTTCTTCCGGGTTAAAGAAAGAATTTGACCTTACACTCCTCCTCCAATTTAGAACGGGTTACATACATATGTTTCTCTTCAGATAAACCTAAATTCTAAAGAAAAATGATACTAATATAAATGAAGGTAATTAAATTAACCACTAATACTAAGTAAATACTATTTAATTATAAGAAGATGGTCAGGGTTGCGGTAAAAAAAAAGAACAAAGAACAAATCTTCTTATATTTAAATCTTTACGGTCAACTAAATATAGATATATAAATACTATTTAGTGAGATAGTCCGGGTGGTAAAGAGTAAATAGAAAACTATTTATTGTTAACCAATGTTTCGCCTAGCTTTGTAGGGCTTCGTCAGGGCTATATGAAAAAACAAGATGCAAACATTTTAGAATTAACAGAATATTAAAATAAAAACATTTCGAAAATATTTTTATGTTTATAAAATATATAAAAAGTAAGAGCAATATAAGAAAGTATACATGTAGGAATAAATTGTAGGAGACTATTCAATCTATTTGTCAAGGAAATCATTTCGAACTTCTATCACATCTGGTAATATTCATTAATAACTTATTAATAACTTGTATCCAGTCTACCTACGTGTATACTTCATTATATTGTTTTTATTATTTCTTTTTATATACTTCATAAACATAAAAATAGTTTTGCAATGATTTTATTTTAATGTTCTCTTTAACTAAACCATCAAATTCCTCCAGAATCCAATCCTTACAGTCCAAAATCCTTAATGCTCCTTACTTTGTCACAAATCAAGTCATCCATCAGGACCT
>NW_027111841.1:104408-104815 GCF_000696795.3 Halyomorpha halys
ATATAGTGTGATATTAAAGTAAATCTCTTGAGGAGGAATGTATGAGAATGAGGAATCAATTAAATTAATCAACATTGCTTGTAAAAAAATTAGTAAACAAATAAAAAATTTTCATTTTCTGTAAAAATGTTTTTATGCTCGATTGACGCTATACCTTGCAATTTATTATCCCATACCAAATTTATATTTTAATTATTTTGAAGTACCCTTTTAAATTTCAAATTAATATTCTTCAATCCATTTGAATATTGATTGCGATTTCATGGGAACTACCAATTATACGAAATTGTCCATTTTCTGCGAAATCATTACGGCCAATGGTTTAATTGAATTTTTTTCATTATGAGCTTTAAGGTATGTAGACATTTTAGAGGCATGTCTACTGAGGCATTATATCGAGTCTGCAG
>NW_027111841.1:105401-114947 GCF_000696795.3 Halyomorpha halys
CATGATTGAATAAATTTCTTTCTCTGTGTGTTGTTTTTTTTCAATATATTTATTTATTTAGGAAAGTATATCCAATATAGTCTAACCAGATTGCAATGTCTATCGGTAGGTGCCAAAATAAAATACAAAAATGATAAAAATAAATTAAGTATAAGTTCAATTCAGTTGGTAGCAGAACTTCATTCTTACAGCCCTGAGGAAGCACTGCAAAGTGGGGCGAAACGTTTGTTAACAATAAATAGTTTTCTTTTCCTATTTTGATAGCTTTATTGACCGCCACCCGGACTATCTTCCTACAACCTACTTCATACGGTCAACTATCTTCTTCCAATAGAAATACGAATTATTTACAATTTAGGTTATTAGGGAATTCTGGAGGCTGGTGAGATTTATAGGAAGAAAGATAAAATATGAATTCATTTCTAGCGATAAACCTAATAATTTAAAGTACAACTAAATTCCTTTTTTTTAAACATCTTTATTGAAATTTACAAATGTATATTACATAATACGTTCAGTAAATTTGATCTTAGTTAAAATGGGGTGTTACAGGCGGGTAGAGCAACTACCTATTGATAGTACTCTAATGATATTTTACATTAGCAGGTCTCGTGGCTATCTTTTTTTCAGGCGCCTCGGAGGATTGTCAGAAATGGAAGAGGATGCAAGGTTAGAAACTAGGGGATCTAAGTGGTTAGGAAGTTTATAATGGAAGGAGTGATATCTGTTTCGGGCTAGATCGATTACATAGGGAACATTAAGGTCTTTATGTATGATTTTATTTGTGACAACGTAAGGAGCATTGAGGATTTTACGAAGGATTTTAAATCCCTAAAGCTCTAATCCATATGTCCAATAAGGCCTTATTATAGTCATGTAGACCAGTCTTTTGTAATGGATTGGAAGTTTAGAAAGTTTGTCAAGTAAGTGCTTGTAATAGTCGAAATCGACGTGCAGTTTACTGTCTTTTCAGTCTTGTGTGAGGATTCCAGGTTAATCGTTTGTCCAAATCTGGTCCAAGGTAACGAATCTGTTCGACAGGGGTAAGAGCTACATTACTAAAGTATACTGAAGGGCAATCGGCAGGTTTACGACGAAGGATAATGTTGATATGATGGGATTCGTTGGAATTTATCTTAATCCTCCAATTACGACACCATTCGTCGAGGGCTGTGATATGGGATTGGAGAGTTTTGGATGGAATCAAAGGGTTATTATTAACTGCGAGCACACATGTGTCGTCGGCATACGTGGTGAGGATAGTGTTAGAATTGGTTGGAATTTCAGTCAGTGTAGAGGATAGGACCGAGGATGCTACTTTGAGGAACACCAGCGGACTGACAACTAAATACAAAATACTAAAGTGAAAATAAAGTTAAATAAATATATAATTGAAGGAACTTTTGGAGTGAATAATAATAATGATATGAATTTAATTATTATTAATGATCTAATAAATTCGTAATAAGTATGAAGTGAAATTGATTAAGAATAAAAATATAATGAAATATAAAAAAGAATAAAATATATAAATGGAAGATGGTTCTGGTGCGGTCAAATAAAAACTCAAATAGTGATTAAACAATTTATATTAAGCCAACAAAAGACACTTTGGCTCTCACTTTTGTCTTTAAGCCCTGATGAAGCCCTGCAACGTGTTTCGAAACGTTGCCATAAAATAGATGGTTTAATTATTATTTGAATTTTTTAGACCACTCCTAGACAATCTTTCTTTTATATAATCGAAATGGTTAGTTCTATTCATTAATTTGACTGATGAATCTTTCTAATTAAAACATCTCCTTGAAACTTGGAGTATAATATTTCAAATTGATTACTATGTATGTCTAATAATTACATACCTGTTCAAACAAACCTGTCAAGATGTTTGAAACACCATGCCATGTTTTCATGGCACGTTCTAATACCGGTATAATTAGAAAACTTGCGTAAGACTTATAATATTGCGAGCATTGTTCCGAGTAATAAATATAGTTTGCACTATAAAATTAGCTATCATTATGAACAGCTTGTAGAGTGGGCGGTTGTAAACGTCTATAATGGCCGTTTCGCATGGTCTCACACGATAACAGAAAGAAAAAGAAAAATTAAGGGAAAAAAAATGAGACATTTATATACCAAGGATACAATATTTGCATAATTGCACGCCTGAAAAATTAAACTTTGCGTAATTTTTTAAAAACCTACATCTCTGTTCCACTTCCTTGTTTTTGATTTATCGGGGCTTATTCTGTAGTTGCTTAAGCCAGTGAATATAAACTAGAAAAACTAGGAGTCATTATCTCTTGTAATTGTCTGTTCTTTAACACCCTGCTCTATTAGCAACTATTGCAATCTTGGACAAGGGCAATGGGTTATAATGTTAAAGGTTCTCATTCATTAAAAATAATCCAAATAAAACTCATTCATTCATAAAAAGCAATGATTGTATTACATACTAGACCCGGCATTGCTTCGATATTGCTAGATTTGAGGATGTATATAGATTGATTGAACACAATTGAAAGTTTGATGTAAATTATTAAGTTAATTTTTTTTCAATTTCTTTATTGAAATTTACAATTGTATATTACATAATGCATTCAGTAAAATTTGTGTTAGTTAAAATGGACTGTTACAGGCGTGTAAAGCAACTACCCGACGGTAACACTCTAATGACATTTTATATTTGCAGGTCTCGTGGCCATCTTCTTTTCAGGCGCCTCGGAGGGTAGTCAGGAATGGAAGAGGATGAAAGGTTAGAAACTAGTGGGTTTGAGTGGTTATGAAGTTTATAATGGAAGGAGTGATATCTGGTTCAGGCTAGATCGGTTACATAGGAAACATTAAGGTCTTTATGTATGATTTTATTTGTAACAAAGTGAGGATTTTACAAAGGATTTTGGATTGTAAGGATTGAATACGAGAGAAATTCGAAGGTTTAGTGGAGCCCCAAAGCCCAACTCCGTATGTCCAGATTGACCTTATTACAGTTATGAAGATCAGTCTTTTGTAATATGTTGGAAGTTTAGACCGTTTGTCTAGTAAGTGCTGTAATAGTCGAAATCGACGTGCAGTTTCCTGTCTTTTAAGTCTTAAGTTAAAATTAAATATACATTATTATTTTTATTTATTATTAAATTTATTTACAATCTAGAGGTTGGTTGAACAAGAGAGAATATTAAATGTTTTATACTAAATCTATCGTAACTAAGTCTGAATTGGAGGGGCCCCCATAATGAAATGAAAAATCTTTATTCTGGGACTAGTTCCCTTTAGAACAATTACAAAGGAAATTTTAATTTATTGGCTATAAAAGAGTGTGGCCACAATTAATTATAACTTATATACAGAAAGAAAAAAATTGATTTATTAAAAAACTAACTGACTTAATTAAAACAAAACAAAAAGTTAATTACAAAATATCTGTACTATTATAATAATGGGTCAGATTGGTGAAGCAAAAGGTAATGAAATATAAGGGAGATAAACGAGGAAAGGATTGGTAAATGACGTATGTTAGAGGGAATGGAGTTCCAGAGATTTATCAAACGTAGCAGTTCGGTGTGGGTAGATGTCAGATAAATGGGATCTGGTAGTATGGGATTGGACTGAGAATTTGAATTGCAGGTTTTCTAGGATATAGGAGGGGCGTTGAGTACTAATTGCTTGGAATAGAAAGGAAGCTAGGAAATACTGGGATCAGAAGGATGGATAGAGCCACTTCAGCTCGCCGTAATACTGGGTTATGTGCGTATCTATGCTGGTCCCGAAAATAAATCGTACTGCGCAATTCATAAGATGTTTAAGTTTAGATTCGAGATTACCCGAGAGTCTAGCATATACCAGGAGGCAGCCATAGTCAAAGTGGGGGGAAACAAGAGGAAACTAAGAGTTGACAGGACTTAAGTGGAATGAGATGCCGGATTCTACTGAATTGCTTTAAGGTAGCTATAGTTCGACGGGAAATTTGGGAAATATGTGGTTTCCAGGATAAAGTTTGATCAAAAGTGATCCCAAGATTTTTTACTGAAGTATGGAAAGAGATAGGAGTATTGCTTAGGAAAAGGTTGGGGGGTCCTGGGATAGATTTAAGGAGAGAGGAGATCCAATTATGATAGCTTTAGTCTTTTCGGCATTTAAAGTAAGTTTATTGTCTGTTGCCTAAGTGCTTATACTATTGATGTCTTCTTGTAGTTTTAGAATGGCATTTGAGGCGTCATGATTTAGAATTGATAGATAAAAGGAAAGGTAGATTTGTAAGTTATCTGAGTATAGATGATGATGATGATGCTGGGTGGCAAGTGGAAGATCATTGATAAAGATAGGAAAAAAGAGAAGGGGATAGAGAGGAACCCTGAGGTACGCCTTTAGAAAGAGGTAGGGAGCTAGAGGGAGGATTATTAGGAATAAGAACATACTGTGATCGACCGGTAAGGAAGGATTGAAGAGAGAGAGAGAGAAATACTTTATTTATTTATCTATGCTGCCTAAATACATTAGGTTGCTATCTCACACAGCATACTTATCAATCCGTAATCGGACATATATACATTACACATACATGGTATAATCAGAAAAAAAAAGAGATACAATAACAGGATATAATAAACAATTTTTTTCTCACCCCTACAGTTTCCTTTTACAATCCATTTCGGTCAGTAATACAAATACAAATGTTTCATTCATTCCTATTTTTTTTTCTCATTTCTGCCCCTCCAATTTCACCCTTTCACAATTATTCAATTTACCCGATCAACAAATTCGCTCTCCGGAATTCACCCTCCTAGATCCTCTTCAGTGACCCGCTAAACAAATTCAATATTAGACGGTAATGTGAGATCAGACCATCATTCATAGTCACAGCAGTAGATCAGTCTACCAAGAACAAACAAATAGATATATTTTACGGGAATAAGACTAACACATAGATTAAAAGGAAAATATAATTTTAAAAACCGGTTACAGGAAACACTTGAATGGATAAATAAGTTTAAAAAAAAAACACAAAAATATAAGAGCATTAAATGTGTACAAAATGTGTTAAGTGTATTGTACCTCTTAACACTTTACTAACCTGTTCCCATAAACCTGTAATACAAAAATCCTTCCATCTAGCATTAACCATATTGGTCTATGTTGATAATTCATTATCATTAAAACTATTAGTTAGAATCTTGGTTAGTGTACAGCTTTCAAGTTATAAAAACAAATAAACCAACTTAATATAATAATAATTGTCCAAATTCAAGGTTTTTTTTTTTAATATTCACATATAATTTAATCCCCATTCAAAAACATATAAAAAAATAATGATCATGATATTGTCATATACATCCTATATGAAATATGAATAGTTCTTATATAAAAATCTCACTATATTGGTACTTATTGAAGCAAACGTCTTTAAGTGCCTCAAGAAACGCTTAAATATGAATTTTCAAAGAAATCAAAAAATCAATTTTTTTACCCCAATTCGCTACTATGCCAAATTAGTCTTTGAAATAGGGGAGAGAAAAAATATTCAACACAGTTCAACCAATCTATACCAAACTTTGAAGTAGTTTAGGCCTCTATAAATTAGACCAGAAGCCATAAAATAATTAAACAAATTAGAACAGGAAGAAAAAAAAAACCTCCAAATAAATCAAGATGAAAACTTCTTAAATATTAATTTCTCTGAAAAAATGGTATTTCAGGGTTTCAGACGACACTATCTATAAACGAATATGATTTTTTTTTCCTAAAAAAAATTATATTCACCTACTTCACTCAAGATCTCATTATGTTTTTTCATCTTCTGTGAATATAATAATGTTTAATGGTATGAGTAATATTTTTTTCCAACTCCTCAGAAAGAATCGAATCGATCGGTGACAACAATAACTGTGAAAAAAAAACGAATACTTTCAGAGTTACGAACTAAAAACGTTTAATATTGTTTATAACATTTTTTCAACCAGAAAACTTGGGGATTTCATTGCTTTTAAAGCTTCCCAGGACGAAAGATAACATGTTAAAAAAAAATAAAATTACCATTCCCTTTTATATAATAGATGGATGACTGACTGTATGTCAATTTGAAGATGGTCAGGGTTCAGTCAACAAGAACAAAAATAGTTGAATATTTATAGATTGCCGACGTTTCAACCCACAGTCTAGTTCATCTGTGTTAAAATAAAAAGACACAAAGAAGATAATCTAAGAATGAATGAGTCACATAAAATAAAACAGATCTAAAGATGGTGATATAAAAAGACTTCTATACATACAAAAGATAAAAAACTAAATAAAATATTAAATAAAAAATTGTTGAGGTTAAAAAGCAGAGTTTGGCAAATATTATTCGAATAACCAGAGGCGAATACTTTTTATTCGTGAATTTTCTACTCGAATAATCAATTATTAGTACAAAACATATGATTAACGATCCGATTACATTTTTATTCGTCATTATTTTACACAAAACAATTGAAATACTTTTATATTCGTCCATTTTATAGAAAAAATAATGACTTCGAAAAAATTAAATGATTAACCATCCGAATACGTTTGTATTTGTATAAAGACGACATTTTTTGTCTTTTAGCTATACATAGATATATTTTATGATCACATATAGATTAATTTTAACTTTTCTGATTTCTAATACAAAAGGGTCCCTTTTTATGTTTCGGGATATGTAGAACGTGAAAATGCTATCGCATTAATTATCGCGTATCGATTAATTTTAACATTCTTGATTTCTACCATGTTAGGATCTCTTTATATATGTTGAGATATGTAGAATATAAAAAACTTATCGATTTATTTTAACTTTTCTGATTTCTAACATGTCAGGGCCTCTTTATGTTTTGAGATATGCAGATTTCGTATCTTAGTTAAAATAAATCGATACCCAGACTAGTGTCCCATATTCATGTACTTTAATAAACCTACAAACAACAGCAATCCACCATAATAACAATCCTCATCCATGTATATTACAATTCATATAATTATATTTACCTCATAATTAGGCAAAATTAAATTTCACAAAGGAAAGATTAAAACTTGTAGAAATGTTTTGTTTTTTTTAATAATTTATTTATTGATATTTACAACTGTATACACATATATACAACAAGTAAATTTGCTGTAGGTGACATAGTAATATGATAAAAACATGTGGAAAATCTACTTATGATAGAACTCCAATAACATTTCTAGAGAAGGAGATCTCGAGGCCATCTTCTTTTCAGACGCCTAGGAGGATTATTAGGTAATGAAGGAGAAGCCAGGTTAGATACAAGTGGATTTGGGTGGTTGAGAAGTTTATTATGGAAGGAACGGTATCTGGTTCTGGCCAAATCGGCAACGTATGGAATATTAAGGTCCTGATGGATGACTTGATTTGTGACAAAGTAAGGAGCATTAAGGATTTTACGAAGGATTTTGGACTGTAGAGTTGGATTCTGGAGGAATTTGATGGTTTAGTGGAGCTCCAAAGCTCAACTCTGTATGTCCAGATAGGCCTTATAATAGTCATGTAGATCAGTCTTTTGTAATGGATTGGCAATTTAGACCGTTTGTCCAATAAATGTTGCAATAGTTGGAATCTACGAGCAGTTTCTTGTCTGAGGATGAGGATTCCAAGTCAGTCGTTTGTCAAGATGTAGTCCTAAGTAACGGATCTGTTCGACAGGAATAAGTGGGGTATTATTAAAGGATATTGTACGGGAAGAGGTCATGGGTTTACGTCGAAGGGTAAATGTGATTTGGTGGGATTTATTGGAATTTATTTTAATCCTCCAGTTTGGCAGCATTCTGTAGAAATGTTAAAAATATAAATTGCACAGCACTGGCCTACCACAGCATAAAATTGAAATTCCACAAATTCAACTTTGAAAACCCTAAAAGAATAGATACAGTACAAAACAGAAAAAGCAGAAGATTTCTGGAAGCTATTCATATAACAAAAACATACGAGACACACGCCGACATTATAAATAGACTAAACATAAAAATCAGAGAAAATAAGTGGGTTTAGAACAGTCTAATCATAGAAAAAAATCTAAAAAGAGAATGTTTGGAATATAGGCCAATTTATTTTTTTATATATTGTTGGTGTAAAATCAAGACGCAATGATTCTGGAATATCTCAGTGATTCTTGTCCATTTTACAAATTAAATCAATACTGTTAAGGGAAGGTTATGTGACAGCTTCGTCACATCATCTTTCCTCCACCTCACTTGTTCCTTGTTTCCCCTCTCAGTTTTTTTCCCTGTTACTTTATTATTATTATTATTATTATTCATTTCTTTATCAGAGTATAAAAACGACCCAAACAAAAACTACACAAGCCAAACATTAACAATGAGCAACTAACATATAAAAGCGACAGTTAACAAAATGGTGTGGAACTTTAGCTAGTCTGCTGTGTGACGTCATTCTCCAAGTAGTAGACCTATTAACAGACTCTCAACTATGTTAAATGTTTATAAGGAAGTATTATTACTGAACCAACGGTTGTACAAGGAGGTGGTTTGGTCAGAATCCTGCTCGATCTTCAGATTTTTACCCGATTAAGGGCACCAAAGGACTCCCGAACTGACTCAGATAATTATCTACTATAGCCGGATTCAAACCCGACTCCTTACAATTAGTAGTACAGTGCCTTACCAATGAGCTACTCATTCCCACATACTCCTATTAAATATGAAATTCAATGCTTTTTAAAATTTTAATTTACTCGCTTTATTGAATAAAATATTTTATCTTTCTATAACTTTTTTCTAACGTTTTAAAAATAATAATTCCCATGACGTATACACTTCAAAATATATAAATAAAATTAAATGAAATCTATATCATATTCACACTCCTTTAATTAAATTATTAAATTGTTTGGCACTGTTTTTGATATATAAATATTATTTATATACAATCTGTGAGTTATTAAAAGCTTTATAAAAAGAAAAGTCTTGCTTCATAAAATTAATTGCCCACTACACGTACCATTTAGCTGCTCTGGGGCTCCCGGGCAAAAACAAAAATCAAATCCTCCGAGATGAAATTTGTTTTGAAAAGTTTACAGACAGAGGGAGACGGAAAAAGGAAGACGAAAACAGAAAAAAAAAAAAAAAAAAAAAAAAAAAAAAAAAAAAAAAAAAAAAAGCTATCCTTCAGATATGCTTCAAGGACAGCTGAATGTGTCCAAGAGTCCACTGGAGTCTCTGGAGCAAATATTTGCCGAGGTCAGTCAGCTGACCCCACATCCTCCAACTCTCAAAAATATTTTATTACGAAAGAGTCCTAGGAGTAGGCCTTGCGCAATTCCTGTTAGTAATAATTGTTAATGTACGTATGATTAAAGAAATAATTTTATATTCCTATGAAGTTATTCCTGACTTGGTCGAAAAATGTCAATTATATAAAAACAGTAAGAATAAATAATTTCCGTATAAGCAATTATTCATATTGTGTATGTAAAATGTAATATATTAAGAAACTAACCGAAACCAAAGGTCCAATGCCGATACCAACATCTAATGGAATCTATAATC
>NW_027111841.1:116982-118124 GCF_000696795.3 Halyomorpha halys
TGGAGATTCCTCTTCTATCTTCTTGTTCGGGGAAGTCGCCTGGTTCCGGGGAGGTTGATGAATGAAAGCTATTCGTCGTGCAGGCCTTGACTCACTTTTATTTCTACTGGTTGTAGTTTTAGTGCAATTTCATATTTGTGTGATAAGAAGGCTTTAATGAGTTGAGGCAAGACTGGAAGAAATTATTTTAGTTTATATAACCCTAGCTATTATTCATATTTTCTTTCCTTGTTTAATGAAACAATTTTTTTATATATTTCAAACTGATTATAAGTCCTTTTTTTTTCCTTTTTCATTTTCGCTGTTTTACAAAATATTTTTACAATTGAAAATCTATTTTTATTGGGTTGTAAAATAAGTTCGTAGCGTTTTTTACTGGTGATTTCAATAAAAACTTCAGATTTTTGTAAATATTTTTAGTCAATTATATATGACCCATTTTGATCTATTACATTTTGCCATCTTTCAGATAATTTCTTGATTCCGTCCTCTCAGAACCTCTCAGATTTTTGTGCAATGAACTCCTCTAGATGCGTTTTGCAGTCCTCAATATTTAAAAGCGCTAGGAAATTATGTTACAACCCAATCTTTTATCTCCATTTACTTGCAAGTCAATTTCTTCTACTTCTCTTATTAGAGTCTTTTCGATTTTTTCCAAGTCATCTTGGTTACTTCTTAGGACCACTAACGAACTTATTTTACTATTTTACTTATTTAACATTTCAATAATAATTATACTAATTACTATTATAAATTATTATTAATAAGTAATTCTGTTGAAGATCGAACTAAACTTACTGATCACTGTATATGTAAATCAAAATAAAAAAATGAGTAACAACACGAATCTTCTATGGCTTTTTAAATTTTTTTATCAATTATTCGTGTTTGTTATATTTCATATATATTATTTATTTTTTAAATTTCATATTTATTATCTGTATTTAAACCTAGACATATATTTATATCATTTTGTAGTTACTTTTTTTAAATTTTAATATATTATATTATTTATATGCAAAAAACGATAGATTTTTATGTATTGTTATTTATTATTATATTTTTTATTTATTATTTCATGTATTTAGGCCGATTATAATATCTATCAATAAATAAAAATTTATGAAAAATGAGGTGTAGAT
>NW_027111841.1:118575-118898 GCF_000696795.3 Halyomorpha halys
TTATATTATATTTTGGTTTATTTAAAATAATGCTGATTATTATTAAGTTTAATATAATGGAGTAAAGCATATTAAGTTAATAGTTTTGTATTATCTAGTCTGTTTTATTTTTTTTGAGAAATAATTTTATCGTTTGTTTATTGTATTTGTAATGAAGCACTGAAAGTTTTGTTTTATAACTGCATTTTATGTAATAAAATTTTTATATAATTTGTCATCCACAAATAAATATATTCAATTTTATTCTATTCTACATATTGAAATATGTAAAATTTACTTGTTCACGGAGCCTTAGACAGCTGTTACTTCGATGTCAGCTGACT
>NW_027111841.1:118948-120870 GCF_000696795.3 Halyomorpha halys
GACCTAGGTGTCAGTATCGGGGATGTAGTAATCTTGGCGGAAAGCACTATTTTGGACTCTCTGGTTCATCATCATCTGCATTTATGTTTTAACATAATTATTCATTTAATTATTTTTTATTAAAAAAAAAATTATTTTTTAAACTAACTTTTTGTTTTTTAAAATCTGTTTATTAAAAAAATTAAATAAAAACCTGACTGCTACAGCCATGAAGGGTCAGGAGTGCAGTACTTTGTAAGGGAGTACTGTTACTAGAGCAACGGTTGTGAAAGGAGGTGATTTGGTCAGAATCACACTCGACCACCAGATTTTTATCCAATTAAGGGTACCGAAATTAATAGGACTCACAGGAGTAGACTCACTGCTACAGTGTAACGGAAAACAATTTTCTGGCCAGCCAGATTCGAACTCGGGTCCTTGGAGTTAGTAGCCGCGTGCCTTACCCCGGGGCTAACTCCGCGCTCCCTATATATTAGTTTTTTTAATCAATTTATTTTATTTATATAATTTTTTTTTAAAATGATCTTCTGCTGTGACTATTGTATCTTTGGTTTGTTTTTATATTGCTATCTAATGGTAAATTATTTTATATATATAAATAATTGACCGTATAATTTCGAATAAGAAGAAGATGGTCAGTGTCGCGGTAAAAAAGAACAAAAATAATAGAGAGAGATTTCATTCTGTGTACTTTTTTTCATTTATTTATTTGTTTTTATACTTATTTTATTTTACTTTAGTATGAATGTGGACATTCATCACTACTACCTATTGCCCAACAGTGTAGTGGGAGATTGTAATATCTATCAATAAATAAAGTTTTGAATCAGAAAAAAAAAGAAAGAAGACATGAAAATGTGTAAAGGAAAAAGAACAATTAAAAATAAAGAAAATCATTTATTATTTTTGAATTTAATTAATAATTTTATACTGTGAATATTTAGGTTTAAAAACAGATTGTTTTTACTAATGTTAAGTATGCATATGAAATATGCATATCTGAGGCAACCAAATGTAGTTGAGCAGCTCAACATTTTTAGTGTAGAGTTTTTCTCTTTAAATAATGGGGGGTGGGGAAGATATAAAAAATATATAGAAATAAACAAAGAAAAGAACAAAAAAAATTATGTATTACTATTATATATTATAATTTTATTGTACAATGACTATACATTATAAGAATTAAAAAAAGTCTGACTATGTATAAGTATGCCATGTATTTAGCAACCCCATACAGTCGGCCTGCAATTGTTTAGTAAAGTTTTTCTCTTTGCAAAGAACTTCAAAATTTGTTATGATAAATTAATAAAATCTTCTAGATTACATGTTTCTTTTTTTATATATATAAAAATATGTAGTTTGATTGCGTAACTATATAATGTACAATATTTATATTTTTTTTTTGTGATACTCCCTTATACAATACCATTTTCCTGACACTAATTACATTTTAAAAATTTCTTTATTTTAAATGTCGGCAAAACAAACCGAAGGGAAAAAAAATATTTAATTAAAATAAAATACATAACATTGGATAGAATAAACTACATATTATTGAGTAGCATGAAAGATATGACATTGGATGGAATAAAATACATATCATTGAGTAGCATGAAATATATGACATTGGATAGAATAAAATACATATCATTGAGTAGCATGAAATACATAACATTACATAGAATAAAATACTTATCATTGGGTAATGTGAAGTACATATCATTGATCTATATTTACATTAATGTATGTTTAGTTCTTTTGTTTTTATTTCTACGGGTTGTAGTTTTAGTGCAATTTCATATTTGTGTGATAAGAAGGCTTTAATGAGTTGAGGCAAGACTGGAAGAAATTATTTTAGTTTATATAACCAATTCTGTACGATGTCTATATTTAATTTATAGTGTATTTTAGATATTGTAGTA
>NW_027111841.1:126246-126957 GCF_000696795.3 Halyomorpha halys
GCAAGACTGGAAGAAATTATTTTAGTTTATATAACCAATTCTGTACGATGTCTATATTTAATTTATAGTGTATTTTAGATATTGTAGTATAATTTGGTTATTTATTAACAATTCTCTAGCATTTTTTTTGGAATAGTTGTATTTTTTATATTAGTGGAACTAGTATATAGGAATAGCTCTATATGGGGCAGGCATGAGTTAAGATGGGTCTGAATATCACCTATATATTTCTAATGGATAATTTTGATTTTTTATTAAAGCATGGATGCATTCGATATATAAGTTACCTTGCGTTTTCCAATTTTAATTGATCTGGTGTTTAAATAATAGTTTGATGTCTTAAATGACTCCTAAATATTTAACTCTTTTGGCAAAAGGTATAGGGGTATTATTTAAATCAATGGAAGTATATGATTTTGTGAAAATGATGGCTTCTGTTTTATTAATATTTAAAACTAATCTTCATTTTTTCATTTAGATCGGCAAACATGGTTGTTATATATAGTTAAACATAAATTTAAATTATATATTACATATAACATTCTCCTATTAGTCATTCTTGCTAATATATTACAATATTATTGTCATTTAATGAGTAAAATTTGCTACTGGTCATACATTTTAGGAGAATAATTACCGTTCTGTTGTTCAGAAAGGTAATTATTCTCCTAAAATGTATGACCAGTAGCAAATTTTATTCATTAAATGACA
>NW_027111841.1:127007-129154 GCF_000696795.3 Halyomorpha halys
ACTAAGAACGAGATTGAACACGTGCGACACTTGAATAGCGTGTACCAGAGAATAAGACTATTTGGGCTCAAATTGTCGAGGGAAAAGTCGGCGCTGGGGCAGGATCAAATAAAATTTCTGGGCCACACAATTTCTAGGGAGGGAGTTAAACCAGACCCGGATAAAGTTTCAGCTAACAAGAAAATGGCAGTACCTAGTGACATAAAAGGAATTCGAAGGTTGTTGGGGGACTCCAAATTATTACAGGAGGTTTGTTCCAGAAATGGCGGAGTATCTCGTTCCACTCAACAACCTACTCAAGAAAGGCAGGAGGACAATCCTCATCCCGATGATGGAGGACAATGTCAGACGGTGCATGGAGAGGTTGGAGCAAGAGCCGATACTAGTTTTTCCAGATTTTAATCGACAATTCACGATTACCACTGAAGCGAGTGAGTATGCACTAGGAGCGGTTCTGTCTCAGGAGGGTGGTGGGGGAGAGCGCCCAGTGTTGTATGCCAGCAGGCGCCTTGCAGAGACGGAAAGTAGATACAGCGCAATGGAGTGAGAACTCTTGGAAATAGTGTGGGCCGTCGATCACTTTAGACCATATGTGTTCGGCAGGAGGTTCAAGATACACACTGACCACAGACCACTCCAGTGGGTATAAAACTAAAGGAATCGTCAGCTAGGATAACTCGCTGGAAGGAGCTTCTAGCACAATATAACATGGAGGTTATATATAAGCCGGGCAAAGAAAATGTGGTGGCCGATAGGTTGTCTCGAGCCATAACCACGAACGCCGTGGAACAAGAAAATGGGGAACCGTCCGGTGTCATGAGGGAATGGATGCCTAGAGAGGAAGACCCGGGTAAAGTAGAAGAAGATGGTAGGGAAGAATCTTCGAATAACGAGAGTTTGGCTGAAAATGGGGAAAAAGGGGATATAGAGAAAATGGAGAAGATAATTAATGACAAGAAGAGACATATTATTTGGAAGACGAAAAAACCGGAATGAGTACGGGAGAAGTAAAATAACGACGATCTGGTCGGAACCAGGCTAAAGAATGCTTCGAAGCCTGGAGAAAAACATCACCTGTATGTTGGCAACGAAACTGTATATGAGAAGATCAAGCGCCTATGGCGTGATGAACAGATTGGAATGGACAGGACATACATCGGTTGTAAATTGATGGTGGAAACTCTTCTGGAAGAAGAACAACAAAGAGAAGTCACCTTAGCGTATCATCAGGGAAAGACAAATCACCAGGGAATCCATGAGACTATGCAAGCGTTAAAAAGAAGATACTTTTAGTGGGGAATGAGGAAGACTATATCAGAGGTTGTAGGAAGCTGCGAGGTTTGTCTACGCACAAAGTGCGACACACATCCGCCTAAAGGAAGACAGCAGAAGACACCTACCACAGATGCTCTACTCAAAGATTTACAAATCGACACATTTACATGGAAGTGGTACAAATGGGTGACCATGATTGACCTCTTTAGTAAGGCCGCAATGGCGCACCAGGTGCAAGATAGGTCTTCAGAAGCAGTATTGGCAGCTCTACGCTTGTGGTTTCAGTTCTACGGAGTTCCCGAACGCATCTCATTGGATGGTGGAAGAGAATTTGACTCTTTGATACGAAAGGAATTGAAGGACCTGGATGTGCACCTCAACACACCAGGACACCCCAAAAGTAGAGGAGGAGTAGAGCGGCTTCACGGAACGCTGAGTGATCACCTTCGATTGTACCAGGCTGACCAAGGGCTGGAACCGGAAATGGCAATGCCAAAAGCAGTTGCGGCATACAATCATTCGGGGCACACCGTTACGGGGTTTTCGCTGTTTGAGATCCTTTTTGGGCTTTGTGGTATCCGGCGGGACTCTACAAGGGCACGGCGGCGGACGGGAATAAGATAAGCAACAATCATGTCACAAGGAAAAAGCTATGGGAAAAAGTCCGAGGAAAATTAGAGAGGGAAAAACCAGGAGAGTAGCTCGGGAGAATTTAATCCTCACAGATAGGAAGGGAATGGTAAAAATTGGGACAATTGTAAAACGGAAAGTTGGGAATTATAGAAAGTTGGGATCAAACAGGGGCATGGAGATACAGCGATACGAGGGACCATTCAGGGTGATAATAATAAGAGAACATAATGTTGTAACTA
>NW_027111841.1:129204-131097 GCF_000696795.3 Halyomorpha halys
GGAAATCTCCCGAAACGTTGCTGATGATATTAAATAAACTATTGTTTTTTAATAAGGAAGAAATTATGTCATTCACTAAATCCTTTTAATAGTTAAACATGTACGATTATGTTATTCTTAATGTCGTCGACCACGCAAGTTACCTATATCCCGGTACCTATGTACATCATTTCCGAACTTAGTACCTTAATAAAACTATAAATATTAGTACCTTAATAAAACTATAAATAACTCAACATTGCCTCGTGAACTGAAGACGGTATACCTGTGTTACCTAACTTAGACCCTCCTAGAGACTACCTGTCTTCCTATCTCTAGTGGAGATTCCTCTTCTATCTTCTTGTTCGGGGAAGTCGCCTGGTTCCGGGGAGGTTGATGAATGAAAGCTATTCGTCGTGCAGGCCTTGACTCACATATCGAAGACCTACCTTCTTTACAAATCGACCCCAATCAATTTGGCTGCGGCCAGTTCCTACGGCCTTGAAATACCTTCCGTCCATTTCGTGAATCATATTTTTTCAATTATGCAATCGAAATTTCGTGCGATTTTTCGAGCTTGTAGACCAATTAGGAACCGAATCGCAGATAAAATTATGTTTACAACTTCCAATACAACAGGTGAGGAATTTATTTAATATAATTACCGAATTTTACAAAAATGTATCTACTTTAAAAAAATTTCTTTTTTGCAAAAGAAAAATACACAATTGTTTAAATTATATATATCATGTCATATTAAAATAATTTAGAGTATGCAACCCGGATCACATCAAACTACACCATGGAAACAAAACCCTCACTTTCAAGGCAAACGAACTCTACCCATTCTGCAAAAGCTATTTCAATAATGAAAAAACTTTAATTTCCGACGTTAAGTGACCAAAGGTCACAAGCCCTGATGAAGCTCTATAAAGTTGGACGAAACGTCTGAAAATAAATATTTTCTATTTTCTAAATAATATACTACTTTTGTTTCTTATGACCCCAACCCTGACCATTTTCTCCACAATTTTAAATAATACTGTCAACTATTTACATATATAATATATTTCTAAAATGGTTTGTACAAAATCCTGCTTCATTGTCCAACCTTTAAAGAAAACAGACAATATATCTTAAAGCCAATATATCTTATCTGTATCTTGCGATCTACAACACGTCCAAAATATATAATGAACAAGAAAAATAAATATTTTTATTAAATAATCCAAATACTTATTAAGTATCAACACTCTTAATTATATCAATAGTCCAATGTTTCAATAACTGCACTATCAAATATCAACTAAACAGTTTATATGACATATCATATTTGTTATATGATAGTTGATAAATCTGTTTAAAATAAAATTAAAAGTTTTAAAATTAATGAAGTTTTATAAAAAATATAATATAGAAAAAATAGGGTGATATTGACTTTTAATTAATGATCTGTGAAAAATAACCTGCAAAACATTTTTTAAATTTAATTTTGATGCGTGGTGAGAATTTATATTTAAGATTTTCCTTGAGGATGACCGAATTGGCCGAAACTTTGGACTATGGGTATAATAGTGTTGGGACTTAACAAGGATACCATTTGATTTATTTAATAAATAAATACCAGTCTCAAGAAATTGAAAAAAAAATATATATATATATATCACAATAAATTTAAATTCAATAGACTCAATATATACATTGTAACAGTATGGAATAATTTTGATTCTGTAAGTGGCATTTATTAGTTTTTTAAGCCTTTTATTAGTTAATTTTAATTTTATTACTTTAACATTTATTAGTTAATTAATGTTAGTACTTATATTATATTTTGGTTTATTTAAAATAATGCTGATTATTATTAAGTTTAATATAATGGAGTAAAGCATATTAAGTTAATAGTTTTGTATTATC
>NW_027111841.1:132293-132668 GCF_000696795.3 Halyomorpha halys
CCCAGAGGAGGATATATTCATGATGTTCAGAGAAACGAAAAAACCGAGACAGACTAATATGCCGCAGAACTCCTGGCATGCTATAACAGAATTCAAGACAAATTCAGCGAGATGTTGGAAACGATCCAAGTACAGGGTCGAATGCAATTCCTATCCACGGTACAGAAGATTCAGTTGGCAAAATAACTGGGGAAGAAAGAGGGAATGCCAAGAGACCGCTCGTTTGTGGAATGTGCTCAAGATATCATTGATACAAGCGCTAGAGAGGTGGAGGCCCAAATGAAAGGAGAGGAGCCAGGGTGGACTCGGAATATCATAGGCCAAGAAACATGCCAAACGAAAGAGACCAAAGAGATGGTAGAAGAGAGAGAAATA
>NW_027111841.1:132718-134032 GCF_000696795.3 Halyomorpha halys
AGTTAGTATGTTACAGCAGTTCACATGTGTTACATCTTATTCCTTTTTCTCTTTTTTTGACATTTGGATTTCGCCGATAATTAACTTTAAATATATATAATATTAAGAAAATTCCACTTATTTATTATCTGAGAACTTTTCAAAACTTCATTCATTATTCAAAATCCTATTCATAACTGCTTTGTTGAATATGATATGTTTCTATATAATGTTTTTGTTTTTTCTCCATACGTTTGTATTATAATTCATTCTACTTACAATCTTAAGTTAAGCTCCGTGAAGGCCGTGAGAAAATTGTATGTTTAATTTTTCTTAAATGTCCTGGTTTCAATTTTCAACATCAACTAATGTACGTTATCATAAAAATGTTTTGTAAAGAGATAAAAAGTACATAACAAATTATTAATTTTAAAATTATATTTTTAGGTGGAGTAGTTTTAGGAAATACCTATTCTTGTCCCTTCATAAATTTTCACACACATATTAATGGCTAGAAACCAGAATATTTTAATGAATATTATTGGAAATTTACTTTGTTTATTATTATATAAATTTAAATTTAAATTTGTACCGGTACAACCTATGAAGGGTTCAGTACTTTGTAGTACTTCTTTACTAGACCAACGGTTGTGCAAGGAGGTAATTAGGTCAGAATCACGCTCCACCGCCAGAATTTTACCCAATTAAGGGGACCACATTGAAGAGGCTGGGTGGACCCCAGGAGGACCCCAGAGCCCACAGGAGTTGACTCACGGCTACAGTGTTACAGATTATTATATAAATGTTTACATAATTTTAGTTTTTGAATCTTATTTAGCTCAGATGAAACCCTGCAAAGTGGGGCGAAACGTAGGCTCGAAATAAATAGTTTATTTACTATTTGAGTTATTTTGACCTCACTTGAACCATCTTTGTTTCTCTATCAAGTTACTTATGTTTTTTTTAAATAGTTACACTATTATATTTACCTATAATATTATCAAGTTTAAACTATATTAAACATTAAATAAGGGTTGTAAAGTTATGCGAACCTGGTCAACAATATCATATCCTTTTTACGATTCCCACATACATATATTAAGTTACCAAAAGGAGGAAAAAGGCATAATTTTCGAGTTGCAGATTTGTATGGATACTAAGTATATTAATTACAATTAATTTTTATTTCGAAACAGTTTTTGGCAACAAGAATTTTTATTTTAGTAATATAAAATTTTCTTTGAAATTCTTATACGTTAAAATATAATTTTAATTTTTATGTGTAGGACGGGTAAACTGGAATAATTTTCGGACTGATCTTGAAAACGTACTTGA
>NW_027111841.1:134082-134386 GCF_000696795.3 Halyomorpha halys
CGCTATAACAGAATTCAAGACAAATTCAGCAAGATGTTGGAAACGATCCAAGTACAGGGTCGAATGCAATTCCTATCCACGGTACAGAAGATTCAGTTGGCAAAAGAATTGGGGAAGAAAGAGGGAATCCCAAGAGACCGCTCGTTTGTGGAATGTGCTCAAGATATCATTGATACAAGCGCTAGAGAGGCCCAAATGGAAGTAGAGGAGCCAGGGTGGACTCGGATGGAATATCATAGGCCAAGAAACATGCCAAACCCTTGGAAAAGAAGAGACCAAAGAGATGGTAGAAGAGAGAGAAATA
>NW_027111841.1:136011-137011 GCF_000696795.3 Halyomorpha halys
AAGTGTATATGAAACATACTACATATTTACCTGTTGTATTATTTTGTACAGTTGTAAATTACAATAAATAAATAATAAAAAAAAAAAAAAATTTATGTGTCAAACCATAAAATACTAAATTAAGAAATGAGTTTTTTCATAATATTTCTTAAAAATGTTTTAATAAAAAAAAAATTAAATTATTTGTCAACTATTGTAATTATAATAAAATTCAAAACCTAGTTACATATATTAGTACAAGAGCCTGATTAATGAAACCTATATGTAATTAGTAGTCAAAATTTATGAGTCTGCCAAGTATAGGTAGGAGAAATAAAAAATGGTGGAAACTTGTTTGATTCGGCGCTCTATATCTTAAAAACTACTAACACTAGAAAATCTAAGAGAACATTATTGAAAGGAGAGTAAATTATCTAAAATATGAGCCCTAGTAGAGCTGTTTACGCTCAACGATTCGCGAGATATACCTTCTTAAAAAGCATTTCATTAAAATGTTGTACAGAACGTACTGAAAGAACAGTAGTTAGTGGCTTTATTTTAAGAAATTTACATCTCTAAAACCATTTGACGCACAGATGTCTATCACAAATGAAATTAAAGCTAGTTTAATGAGCTATAAAGTAGTGTATGAAGTTTATCTTCGTAGGAGTAGTAGTTTTTATGATATTTGCTAAAATAAATTGATTTATAGTTGTTCCGACAACTATTTATCGAATATAATCTTTCAGTACATTTTTATGAAATGTTGCTTTTTAAAAACCTATATCACGAAAACCATTCAATGTAAACAGCTATATTAGGGCTAATATTTTAGCAAATTTATTCTACTTTAAATGATGTTCTCTTAGATTTTCAATTGTTCTGGGTAGGTTTAAAGATATAGAGCTCCGAAGAAAAAATTAATAATTTTTAACGTTTTGTAACAGCCACCATTTTTTATTCCTCCTACCTTGGGAGATTTTTGGATAGTAATTATACCTAGTTTTCAATTATGTAATCA
>NW_027111841.1:138226-143383 GCF_000696795.3 Halyomorpha halys
CAATAAAGATAAAATAATATGTGAAAGAGAGAGAGATTAGATTAGATTTTTATTCAGGGTGATCAACATCTAGGTTATTACACCCCAGGAAGAGAGAGAAAACAAAAATGTGAATATTTACAGTAATATGATTGATAAAAAATAAAAGAACAAAGTTTTTATAAAAATGTATTTATTCTTATTTACAACTGTAGATAAATACATCAAGTCAATTTGAGGAAATCATAATGGTATGGTACAGGCATGTAGAGAAACTACCCAATGGTAGCACTCTAAAAATATTTTTACAATATAAGGTCTCGAGGCCATCTTATTTTCAGACGCCTCGAAGGATTGACCGGAACAAAAGAGAAGGCAAGATTAGAAACTAATATGTTTGAGTGGATAGTGAGTTTGAGAAGAGGCCTAGAGAAGCGATTGTTGTCGTTAACCCTGCCCTCGACATAATGGAACTGAAGCAATCCACCACAGCAGATCAGGCGGCATGTTATGTCAGATGGGGCAGAGTTCGTTCTGGTTTCAGCATATATGCCGCCACGACAGGCGAATGTGAATATCAACGTAGAGGATAACATAGCTGCTGTGGAGGCTGTCGCGCTAAAGTATAAAAGTGTGACAGTCTCTTCCGACACCAATTCGTGGAGCACGGCCTGGGATTCTGTTCACACGGACGCTAGAGGGAGGTTGGTAAAAGAATGCGTGGCGAGGTGTCATCTGGTTATCATGAACGAGCCTTCTGGTCCCACATTTGTTGGAGCTCGGGGCCAGAGTTGGATAGATGTGAAACTTGCCACGGCTCCCATAGCAAAGCGTATTGCTGACTGGACCCTACGGTCAGACACGAGCTCCGACCACCGGGTCATAGCCTTCAGTGTGGTGGAGGAGGAAGGCGGTGCCCCAGAAGTAGAAAAGGGCTTTGTGACCCGATCGGCAAACTGGAGGGCGTTTTCCAGTGAATTGGAGGGAATACTGGCTGACAGAATGAGAGGAGATGACCCCGATAGATGAGGAGCCCGAGATTGACCGGAGAGTGCCAATGCTTACGGTGGCCATCACTGAAGCGGCGAGTATTACCCTCCAACGCCGAAGTGCGAGAATACGTCTGGTTCCATGGTGGACGACGCCTCTGACACAGTTAAAAAAGAATACTACAGGGCCAGGCGTAGGTACCAGGAATACAGAAACGACGAGAGGAGGCCTGCACTTCGAGAAGAATCCAAGCATAGGTATAGGGTATACCGAAACGGGGTCCGTAGCTAGAAGAAGAAGTCCTGGGACCAATTTATTGTAGAGGAATCAGAAAAGAATCCCTGGGGTATCCCGTACAGGGTGGCCCTGGGAATGGTTAAGCCGTTACAAGTGATGGCGGCTATTAGAGTGAGAGGTGCCCAGGCAACCACCTTGGAGGAGGCTGCCAAGATATATATAGACTATACATACACTAGGGATGATCCGTCCCAGGACAGTGCAGATGATGGAATGGTTAGACGCACCACGTTATACCCACCAGATACCAACCTATGCCCACCATGGGATATGTGGGACCTTCGTCTTGCCGTGGACAGACAAAGGATCGGGAGGGCTCCAGGACTAGATAGCATAGATGTTGCAATCCTCAAGAACAGTGCTCCTTATATTGAGGAAGAGTTGTTGGATATATTCAACAAGTGTTTGCATAAGGGGTACTTTCCAAACAAGTGGAGGATCGCAGACTTGAGATTGCTCTAAAAGTGAGGTGGTAAGGATAAAGAAACGCCTAAATCCTATTGACCAATATGCCTCCTCCCAGTAGCTAGTAAGGTTCTGGAGCATATAACCGTCCACAGCCTTAGACCAGTCCTAAGTGCTGAAAGTCATCCACGGCAGTTTGGCTCGACCCGTGGCAGGGGAACTACGGATGCGCTGCTGACAGTGCGTAGGGACGTGGAGGAGAGGCGCCTTCGACAGCGTTTGGTGGCCCCGTGTACCCCAGTGGTTGCAAGTGCTCGACACCCCCAGTAATCTATACTCCCTCGTAGGTAGTTACCTCAATAACAGGAGTGTCAGGATCAGGGGTAACTACTACGAGGTCGAGAGAAGAATCGAAAGAGGATGTCCGCAGGGTTCGGTCCTAGGACCAGCTCTGTGGAAGCTAGTATTTGATGAGTTGCTGTGGGAACTAGAAGACAAGGGGTTCCTTGCCACGGCCTACGTCGACGACCTGGCAGTCATCGTGGCCAAGAACATCAGATCCAGACTAAAGACAGAAGCGGATATGTGTGCCAGTCTCGTAGGAGAGTGGTGCGTGAGAAGGAAGTTGATTATCGCTGCAGCCAAGACTCAGGCCATACTCATAAGAGGCTCCACGGACAGGGCTCATCCTATTACCCTGGATATCCAAGAAGAGAGGGTGAGACCGGGTGACACTGTCACTCAATGGATTAAGTAGGATAGGGGGAGCATTTGGGAGCTTCAGGTACCCTGCAACGATGACCATATATAAAGGTGTGATCTTAGGAATTCTGAGGTACGCATCCCCTGCCCGGAGCCAAAATCTCACGCAGATACAGAAGAGAAGACTGGCCACCATACAGAGATTGGCTCTGCTAAGGGTCACGAAGACATACAGAACGGCGTCACATGAGGCGGTGCAGGTCCTGGCCGCAGCGATGCCCCTGGACCTCGTCCTCAAGGAGGATGTCCTTAAATATGAAGTAAAGAGGCAGGGACTAGAAGCGCTACTGGATGAGCTCCGAGAGAGGATCGGCGAGACTCCAAACTTGTGGAAGAAAATACTGCGGGAGGACTCAACAGAAGTGGAATGGACGGAGGGTAGCAAGCCAGAAGGGCGCTACTTTGAGAAAATTCTTCCCTACCGTCCTTTCTAGACTGGAGGCTAAATGGGTCATCCCAGACTATTGGGTCTCACAGATCCTAACAGGACACGGGGGGTTTCGGGGTAAGCTGCAGAGCTTTGGAAAGAACATCGACCGAGCAGATGAAGATCATTGAGAGCAGTGGCATGCGCAATCCCAGCGCTCCCACACCCCGTATGCCAAAAATTGCAAGAGAGGGGGAACAAAAATAAATAAATAAAGAGTTTAGGGAGTTTGTAATGGAAGGATTGATGTCTGGTTCGGGCTTGATTGGTTATTAATTGAACATGAAGGTCTTTGTGAATGATTTTATTTGTGACAAAGTAGGGAGCATTTAAATTTTACGAAGGATTTTTGATTGTAAGGATTGGATACGAGAGGAATTCAAAGGTTTAGTGGAGCCCCAAAGCTCAAAGCCGTATTTCCAGATAGGCCTTATAATTTTCATGTAAACCAGTCTTTAGTAATGAATTGGAAGTTTGGACCGCTTGTCTAATAAGTGCTGTGATAGTCGAAATCGACGTGCAGTTTCCTGTCTTTTCAGTCATGTGTGAGGATTTCAGGTTAGTCATTTGTCCAGATGTAGTCCACGATAGCGGATCTGTTCAACAGGGGTAAGGGCAACATTATTGTATATTGTAGGGCAGTCAGTAGGTTTACGACGTAGGGTAAAGGTAATTTGATGGGATTTGTTGGAATTTATTTTAATCCTCCAATTACGACACCATTCTTGGAGGGCTTTGATATGGGATTGAAGAGTTTGGGATGCAATTAAAGGGTTATTATTAACAGCGAGCACACATGTGTCATCGGCATACGTGGTGAGGATAGTGTTAGGATTGGTTGGAATGTCTGCTGTACAGATTGTGTAGAGGATGGGACCAAGGATTGTTGTGTTCCGTGAGGGACACTAGCGGACTGGAGGAAGAGGGATGAATAGGAACCATTGTGGTTTACCTTAAAAAAGCTGTCCATGAGAAAGGAACGTATAATGTGAAAGTATGTAGGAGGTAGGAATTTATGGAGTTTGTAAAGCAGTCCCGGGTGCCAGACTCGATCAAAAGCCTGTTCTACATCGAAAAAGAATCCCGCACAGTACATCCCGTGCTCAAAAGATGACAAGATAACGTCCACCACACGATGACATTGCTGGATAGTGGAATGAGAGGTTTGGATTTCAAATTGGTGATCTGGTATTATATGATTGGAATCAAGGATGGAGTATAAGCGTTTCAAAATGAGTTTTTCGAGGATTTTGCCGATGATAGGTAATAGAGAGATAGAACGGTAGGAGGATGGGTATTCTGCTGGCTTATGGAGTTTGGGTATCATTTTGACTATAGATAATTTCCATGGGTCGGGGAAATATGTGGAACGGAGAACGCCGATATATATGTAGGTGATGAATAGGATGGCTTTTCTAGGAAGAAGTTTTAGGATATGGGATGTTATTAGGTCATATCCAGGAGCTTTGCGGTTCGGTAATCTATGAATGATACTGGATATTTCTGATGGAAGAAATGCTTTAGGTGGAAGGGTCATTTGGAGTGGAATATTAAGTTCTGCTTCAATACATTCAAGATGAATTGAGTTAAGGAAATCAAGATGCGGAATAAAGGTTTTAGAAAGATTTTACGTAGGATTTTAATTCTCCAAAGCTCTAATCCATGTGTCCAGAAAGGCCTTATTATAGTCATGTAGATCAGTCTTTTGTAATGGATTGGAAGTTTAGACCGTTAAGTAAGTAGTAGTGCTGCAATTGTCGGAATCGACATGCAAAAGCTAACTTATAATTTAATTTTAATTAAGTTAAAGAAATAGAAAATTTTGCCCAAATATGAATTAAAACGTTTAAAGTATATTATTTTAAATTGTTTTCTTAATTTGAAAAAATATAGGTAATATTTGATTAATCAATAAATCTTAGATGAACACTAAAAATATACAATATGAATTTTTCTTAAAATTATATTTGTTATAAGATCTGTAAAAAAAGTAATTCACTTAGATTTCCGATCTTCTATTTGTAGCCCTAATGAAGAAATAGCCAATTGCATCGCAAATAACAAATGGAGTCAATAGAGGATTATATCAAAAAACGGTTCATGAAGTTCCACTCCCAGTTGCCGAGTTCAGTTAAAGGAACTGTGACCTACAACCTGGGAAACCCAACGTCAACCCGAAGACTGAAGCCCAGACTGCTGCAGGACATTCTTATATAAATTTTTAATAAATATAAAATTAATTCATACTCACACTACCTCTATTTACTTATTATTATTCATTTTATTTATTCATTATT
>NW_027111841.1:143481-144574 GCF_000696795.3 Halyomorpha halys
GTCGGCATAAAATAAATAAATATTGTTTTGTTTATTTATGTTGTTCTTTGCTGACCGCACCCCCCGATAAACTTCTTCAAATATATTATTTTAAATTGTTTTCTTAATTTGAAAAAATATAGGTAATATTTGATTAATCAATAAATCTTAGATGAACACTTTTATTAATCTTTGAAAATAAAAAAAATATACAATATAGAATTTTTCTTAAAATTATATTTGTTATAAGATCTGTAAAAAAAGTAATTCACTTAGATTTCCGATCTTCTATTTGTAGCCCTGATGAAGAAATAGCCAATTGCATCGCGAATAACAAATGGAGTCAATAGACGATTATATCAAAAAACGGTTCATGAAGTTCCAATCCCAGTTGCCGACAGTTAAAGGAACAGTGACCTACATCTTGAGAAACCCAACCTCAACCTGAAGACTGAAGCCCAGACTGTTGCAGGACATTCTGTTATATATTTTTAATAAATACAAAATTAATTCATAGTCACACTACCTCTATTTACTTATTATTATTCATTTTATTTATTCATTATTTTTTTTTTTCTTTCATTCTCTCTTCCCTTTTTCAAATTAACTTGTTTCTTTTTACTATTAGAAGACAATTGTTTGTTTTATTTAAGTGTACAAATATCATTAATTTTGTTATTAATTTTACATACCTCTTTTATTAAGAAGCATTATTCTTATCTATTTATTTTCTTTTTTTTCTTTTAATAAGAACATTTTATATAGTTAGGGGTGTCATTTGTATGACTATACCCCCTCATAATCAACTGTTAAAAAATATATATAATATAAGTTATATCAACCATGTAAGATCCACCAGGCCGATCTGGTATAAAAATAAAAATATAGTTTAGCCCTGATGAAGGCTAGAAACTCTGGTCAAAACGTTGGCACTAATAAATAAGGTTTTTCAGCTTATTTTTGCTATATTCTGACCACACCCCAACCATCTTCTTCTCACATATATTGTCTACGGTCAACTATCTTCACATCATAATAAAAACAATAATAATAATATTAATAAATAACAATATTTTTCACCCACAACATATGAGATGCATATGCCTTACAGGAG
>NW_027111841.1:144762-145082 GCF_000696795.3 Halyomorpha halys
TTTTTTTTTCATTGAATGGTTGATATTTGATTTCATTACACTAATATTAGGGGTATTGATGATCTTTTGTTTAACAAGTTTAATGGAGACAAATTTCCTTCTATTAATATGTTTTTGTTATTTATTTATTTAATGTAACTTATTATGTGTTTCATATACACTTGAAAATCTTGGGAAGGAACCACTCCTCGGTGGTACTTCAAACATTAATTTAAATTAGAAGGACCCATGGCCATCTTCTTTTCAGACGCCTCGGAGGATTATCAGGGATTGTTAAGGATGAAAGATTAAGAATTAATGGGTTAGGATAGTTAAGGAGT
>NW_027111841.1:146561-147391 GCF_000696795.3 Halyomorpha halys
AACTGAAGTAAACAATAACATGAGGGTCTGGAAGGAAGGTTATAAACATAAAGGCTTATACAACAAGTTGCTGAGAAAATCCGCTAGGGGCTCTGATGCATTTAATGTTCAACATGACTAAAGCTGCTCACAATCTTATAGTTATAACATTTAGCATGGTAAAACATTTAACATTTAACACAACATCATGAATACCCCTATTAAATACGTTTTCTATAAATTTCCATTTTGTATATTTTACCTAGACTGCTCAAGGACATACACAAATCCATTCCATTTTTTTACGAGATGGTTATTTGGACATGAAGAACCATAAAACGTGTATTTACATTGAAGAATCAGATTGCTATTACATTATATTTGAAATAAACGCAAGTGTCTCAAAAATGCTAAGGGAATCAAAATGCAAAAGCAAAAATGTCTCTTTTTCGGCATCTTTGAAAAGCCTAGATTCCTTTTTTTAAATTGTTATTTGTGATCACCAGCCTAGACCCCCGTGGTATTAAGTGTGAAAACTGATAAGTGATAACACTCTGAGGCAATTTTAGTGCAGGTAGATGTGTTATGGTCAGGGCGCAATGTGCTTAATACCTGCATAATCCTCTCAAATTGTTCTTGTCGGTTCTTCCTTGAAGATATTTTTTCCCATTACTACAACTTTTTTAAAAGTCATAGCGGACCTTTTTGCATAATTTATGTCTTGTCGAGTAAAAAGCGAATGCAGAAATTGAAGTGCTTCGGACGTGGGAAAAGAGAAATGGTTCAAAATTGCCGACTTCTACAGATGTACTTGACCTTTGCCCTACCCCTCACACGTAATATTGTATATT
>NW_027111841.1:150781-151653 GCF_000696795.3 Halyomorpha halys
CTTTTTAAAAAGCAAAATTTCTTAAATATCTACTGAAAGATTAGTAGTTAGTTAATTTATTTTGAGAAATCTATATCTCAGGAACTATGTGACGTACAGATGTCTATTAGCAATCAAGTTAAAGCTAGTTTAATGGACTATAAAGAAGTTTATGACCTTTACCTAGGTAGGAATAGTAGTTTTCATGATATTTGCTAAAATAAATTGATTTATTGTTGTTCGGGCAATAAGCTTGATTTATGAAAAACCGCAATTCAGAAACCATTGGACGTACATATGTCTGCCAGCACTCAAAATAAAGGAAATTTAACTTACTATAGAGTAGTACATTACATTTGTCTTCGCAGGAGTAGTAGTTTTTATGATATTCACAAATGAAAATTTGTCCGAGCAAATTTCATGTAAACTATTCCTTTTACGAAGATAACCATCATAAACTACTTTATGGCTCATTAAATTAGCTTTAATTTGAGTGCTAATAGACATCTGTACGTCAAATGGTTTTTTGAGATCTAAATTTTTCAAAATAAATTCACTAACTACTGATATTTTAGTATGTCCCAGACTGCATTTTTATGAAATGTTGCTTTTTAAAAAGCTATGTCTCGAAAACTATTTAACGGAAATAACTCTATTAGGGCTCATATTTTAGCAAATTTTCTCTTCTTTAAATGACGTTCTCTTAGGTTTTCTTGTGTTGTTCCAAGTTTTTATGATATAGAGCTTCGAATGAAAATGTAATTTTTTTAATCGCTTTGAAACAGCCGCCATTTTTATTTCCCCCTACCTATACTTCGCAGACTCATCAATTTTGACTGTTAATTATACATAGCTTTCATTAAAGTAATCAAAAATTAGGGTGAGATAACTGC
>NW_027111842.1:0-13677 GCF_000696795.3 Halyomorpha halys
ATATATATATATAAAACCATAGAAGACATTCATTTTCCTCTTTATTTAATAACCAAACATTTTCATTTATAGTAATGATTTTTGAATCACTACTAACAATAAATGATGGTTAAGTCTTTCATATAAACAAAATTAATTATATGAACTTTTGAGGAAGATACAAAAAGACCTATATTTCTTTTCCAGTGAAGATAAGACGTAACTTATACTAAAGATGTTTTTGTTTAGTTTAATTAAAATCCTTGGAGTCGTTAGTAAGAATATTTTAGTAAATATAAAATCAATTACATAAATTGGAACTTTCAATAATTCAACTTTAGCGGAAATGTTGCTGTGACTCTACTGTGTTAGTGGGCCTACTAACTTGATGTTTCGTATATTTATTCATTTTTGTGCTGTATGCTAGGTCGTTCGCAATCACAAACCAATTTACTAGACGAACTCTCGAAATTTTTGGCAGTCGCAATGCATCCCTGGTATATATTTCATATGTAACTAAAAGTTAAAATCTAATAACATATGTCAAATAGTAAGCTTTAAAAATGTATAACAAATTCCATAAACTGTTTTTTTTTGTAATCGTGAACTCAAGAGACTTATAAATATGTATGTTAAGTAAAATGTTTAAAACATGTTTTTCAACCTATCAATTTAATGTCAAAACTTTTGGTATTTATCTGAGAAAACAAAACCAATGATGAAGATAATAACCAAAGCATAAGCATCGTTAAAATTACTTCGTTATAGTAAGCTCATAAATAGGGACGTGACGGCCGTGCGGGTTGGGGCGCTGGTTCCAATGAGCTCGGTTTGGAACGTTCTGGGTTCGATTTACACCTGGGGCAGTTAACATTCATGTTTCGGCGATCCAGAAGAATGAATCTTGACACTCCCATCTTGGTTAGTATGCGGCGGTAAATAAGTAGCCGCCAGGGGTTGGCAAAAAGGACCACGAGGCCCACTTTCCGGACGTTTATTTTTCCCCTCCCTTGCCATTTCTGGCATATGGGGTGCGGGAGCAGTGAAGTAGTGCGCGCTGGGATTGCGCATGTCACTGCTCCCAAAGATCTTCATCCGTTCGGTAGGCCCTTCTGGGTGCCTCCTGCAGTTACCAGTCTCAGTCTCAGTCTGGGTCAGCTTCATCTTCTTCTGGTGGCTCGCCGATGTTGGGCGGTCAAGTCCTTCCCATTGTGAAATGTGTTGGGCCCACCACCTCCTTCCATCCGTAAATGAACTCCCTGAAGAAGGGATAATTCTTTTCTTCTATCAACCAGGAAAGTCCGACTCGGCGAGGGCGAAAATCCCGGTCTTTCTAAACAGCTTGCCTCGGTGTCCTTCCATGGCGGAGCAATCCACTACTATTACGTGTTCTGCTGTATCAGGAACTCCGCACGTGGGGCACCGGGGGTCGATGTTCTTTCCAAAGCTCTGCAGCTTTCCTCGAAACCCCCCGTGTCCTGTTATGATCTGTGAGAACCAATAGTCTGAGATGACCCATTTAGCCTTCAGTCTAGAAAGGACGGTAGGGAAGAATTTTCTCAAAGTAGCGCCCTTCTGGCTTGCTACCCACCGTCCATTCCACTTCTGTATTGAGTCCTCCCGCAGTATTTTCTTCCACAAGTTTGGAGTCTCGACGATTCTCTCTCGGAGTTTATCCGGTAGCGCTTCTAGTCCCTGCCTCTTTATTTCATACTTGCCGGACTTGATCCCCCCACCCACCAGTACCAGTACCAGTAGTTCATAAATGCATAAATGGTGGTCATATAAAATCTGCTTTGTTGAAAGAGCTTCCATCGATGGTAATTTGATACCTGGAATTTACTTCACATTACTATATATGTAGCCTTCCCTGTAAATATATTTGGTATAAAAACGCATTTATGCACATAAACCGAATATACACTTTCCTAGATTTACCTTATAAGGTTTATTTTTTATTAACGTTATAATATATATTCTTTAAAAAAAGAGAGAATAACAATGAGAACAATCCTGTAACCATGAAGGGCACAAAAAAGGGAATCCACTCTCAAAATAAATGATCAGTGTAGAGGGAAATGGTGCAAGTTAAGGAATGATGTAGCAGTTAAACGGATTTAAATGAGTACGAGGGTTGGGGCTTTGGGCGGGGGCAGTTTTATTTGCTGGCTAATTGAAGAAGAGGTAGGCCTAATTGATGATCATGGCCGATGGAAAAAGGCCGCATTAGCTGATGAGCCGGCTAACACAAAGCGGGGCCAACATCTAATCTGAGGGGAAACCTCTGCTACCCGCTCCCTATCGTCTTTCAAAGGCTTCAAAACAAATATCACACATCTCTTCTAATACCCTCTCCTCTCTCTTTCTCTCTTTCAAATATTTCCCCTATCATTTTTCAAACAAACAGTTTTTTTTTTATTTCTCTTTGAGTATCATCATAATTGGATCCCGTTAGAATATTTGTTTGAAATCCCGAAATAAAAAAAGAAACATGCTATTCTATTTAAATATTTCTGCTATATTACGGAATATGTTATACCAGTTTCTAACCCTCAAACATCGATGTAGGATTTGAATTTGGGGGTAGGAGGGGTTGTAAAAAATAAATATCTATTACAGCATTCTACGCATCCTAAGAAAGGACTGAGGCAATATAATAGATATATTTAGGAAAACGCTACCTGATGACGGAGCTGGGCAGGTTTCTCGATGTCAGTAGTATGTTAATAGTCCTTAGCCGAGTCTGTTAATGTCAGAAAAAGTGGGTTCGTGATGTTAATTCCGAAAAGAAGTTATTCAAAATACAATCTAAATTTTCTAATAATGTGTTAGTTGTTGACCTTGGATACTATATCATATAGGTAGGGTTGATTTTTTCCCCTGGTTTATGTTCGTCTTTCACAGCTTAAGCTTTTATTTTACCATTTATTGAACTTTTTATATTATTTAACAGTTCATTTTTTATCTTGTATATTCTCCGTCCTTTATTCTTTTACAGATCATGAGTTGCCATCTTTCATTTTTCTTACTTTAACCTATCTAACTAATATAAGTTACCCGAAGTCGGTTTAGATCTTTACTTTTTGACCGTTGAGCATCTTCTGCTTCAACATAATTTTGTAACTTAGAAATCTTTTGCCGCGCCACTTGTGCTTGAAACCTGTCACTTGACGATATGTTTTTACAAATATTTAATTTTTTTGTAGTTCTTTTCTATCTCCTTTAACCCATTTATTGTTTTTTTCTTATTTACCGAAGTTATTAATTTATATTTGTTTCTCGTCTACTTAACTCAATTTTTGTTGCTTTTCTAGAAAAAACAAATGGGATGGGTACTGAAAAAGCAATTTAGTAATTTTTACACATTTTTTATGTAATTCTCCACATTAAGGAAAAGAAATTTGAATTACTTTGTAATTTATTATAATTTTAAGGAATATAAATTAGCCATTTGCAAAAGTACTTCATAGTAATCTAATTTAGCTCAACACTATTTACGATTCCTTGTGTTTGAACTGTTGTTGTTCTGAACATGAATCGCCCAGTCTGAAAAAGTCAGTTGTATACCCCTGAAGGCAATTTAAAACCACCGCTGATGCAATTTTATCCTACTATAGTCCATAGTATAGACAATATATATAATATAGTGTAGTTAATAATAGCACGATAGTTATTATATTATTAGTAAAAGTTATTTTTTCATAATTACCATAATGACAGTTCCAGGATCCTCAGTATATTAACCTAACTTAAAATAAATTCTAAAACATTTAAAGAATAGTAGTTTTTGGACCTTTCTCGCAATCTTCGGTGTTTTAGATGAGGAACAAGAAATTTGGCAAAACTTTTGGAGAAAGTGATGTACTAGAAGCTAAGGGAGGCTTCCATAGAGTTAAACTGGGACAAGACAGATACTTACACAGCTCCTGTTAATTCCTTCTCCCATATTCATGATAACACAGTGCAGGACTTGGTTTTCAAGATTTTCACTCGTAAATAATTTCAGGAAAGAAAAAAAAACTGAAATAAAGATTCAATATAAGATAATCTTAATCAATAGTATTTTAAACTTCATTATAGCATTACTGTAAAAGCTTATTTCTCCAAAGATGTTTTTCAACATGAATTCCAGAAATTGTTCGAGTAATATTAAAGTAACACCTAATAGCAAACTGCAATAATATTTACAACTTATGATAATAGTTACAAGTTATACCCATTCAGAATGGTAAAGAGAGACCGAAATTATCTAACCAGGTAGAAATCACCAAAGCAGACCACTAGTTTAGACGTTTAGGTTTTTATTCACAAAAAAAGTGTCGTTAATAGTTAATTGAGATAAAAAATGTCGACTGTGGAGAATCTTAAATCTTAAACTTATCTTTTCTTTTTAAATTGTTAAATGAAATTAATATCTTAATATATATACAATAAATTTGATGCCAGTTATATTATAATGACGTGATAGAGACTTGTAAAGAGTTTAGCTATTGGTTGAACTCCACTGGCATTTCTAAGTTAAAAGGTCTCGAGGTCATGTTCATTCCAGACGCCAAAAAAGGAGATAGGATAAAATGGATTTAGTTGATTAAGGAGGTTTGTAAAGGAAGGATTGATGTCTTTTTCGGGGTAAATTGTCAACATATAGAACATTGATATTATTATAAATGACTTTATTTGTGACAATCTAATGAACATTGAGAGTCTTAGGAAGAGTTTTTATGGATTGGATTCGAGAGAAATTTGATAGCTTCACTAAAGCTCAGCCCATGTCTAAATAGATCTTATAATAAATTAAATTATCATTTTGTAGTTAGTAGGAAGATAGACCATTACTCAAGTAAGTAATATAATAGTCGAATCGACAATCAGTTTCCTGACTTTTCAGTCTTGTATGAGCGTTTTAAGTTAGTCGTTTGTCCAAATGTTATCCCAGGTACCGGATCTGTTCTACTGGGATAAGCAGAGTATTATCGAAGTATATTACAGGGTAGGGCCTAGGCTTAAGACGAAAGGTGATATAATGGAATTTATTTTAATACTCTAGTTTTTACGCGATTCTTCAAGGATTGTGATGTGGGATTGGAGATTTTGGTATATAATTAATGGGTTTTTTCATTGATACCACACATGTTTCATCTGCATAGTTATGAAAGTAAAAATAAACAATTTAATCCCAATTACAAATAAATATCTTTTATTTATATTATACTGTTTACTAATCTATTTGCCATCTTTCATGGTTATCCTTCTTTCATAATAACAAAATATTGTTCTAATTACAAAAACTACCGATCTTCAGGTTTACTTAATGACTAATATTTTGTTGTTTCAAAGAGACATCCACTCATTACAAATTTGGTTTTGAAATTATAAATTTATAAATTTTATATTTAGAAATAATCAATTAATTATTTTCAATGTCATTTATAATGCTAAAAGGAGATGAAAAAAAATAAAATAAGAAAGCTGTGAGTAGAGAACGCTTAGTAAAGCAGCATTGTAATGAAACCTGTGTCATCAGTGGAATATTTTAGAAGGGTCGTAAAAGCAGTTTAAGTAAAAAAGTGGAAAATTGTTTTTTCATGCAGTAGGAATTTTTTTGATTCCGGATTATAATACTGGATAGTTCCTTCAATAAATACTCTGAAAAAATGGTGTTAGAACCAAATTTATTTCAAAATTGTCGACAAGTAGTTAAATACTTAACATGTTTCGACCATTTTATGACTCGCATTGCATTATCCTAGATTTTTTTTCTAATCCAGATACCATTCTTCAATGATCTAAAACGGAATCATAGGGTTTTAGGATTCAATTAATTGCCATTATCGACTAATAATATGCATGTGATGAGGACAGGGTTAGGATGGATTGGGATATCAGCTGTACAAAGAATGATACTATAGACTCTAAAATAAGAAAACCAGCATACTGAAAAAAATATTAATAAGCAATAGTTTAATTTACAATCTGTCAGTAAGATAAAAACGGGTAACGAGGAAGTATGTATTGGACAGGAATTTAGAGTGTTTATAAAATTAAGTAGTCTTAATTGTCAAACTCGATCAAAAGCGTGTTATACATCGGAAAAGACTCCCATATAGTATTGTACGTATTCCAATACAGAGGAGAAACAATCCACCTCACGATGACACTGCTGGATAGTAGAGTTGGATGTTCGGAATCCAAAGTTGCTGATCGGGACTACAGGATTGTAATCTAGAATAGGGCAAAAGTGTATAATAATGAACGTTTCCGAAATTTTGTCCATGATTGGTAAAAGAGAGATAGGTCGGTGAGAGAAAAAGTATGTGAATCCTGTTGGCTTTTCGGGTTGGCACATCCAAGTGAGTTTTACTGTAAACACTGTCCAAGGGTCAAGAAGTTATTGGAGTGGAACATGGCATTATGAATGTATATAATAAATTAAATAGGTGCTATCTAGGAGTTTTAGAGGTTATGATAATTTCTGATGGATGAAATTCTTTAGGTGGGAGAGTAAATTGGAGTGAAATAGTTAATTATACCAAAATAAAATTTACTGTATGTCTATATATATATAAGTAAATTTCAATAAATATGTGAAAAAGTAATATTAAGTAAATTTTGAATATAGATATTTTTTTTTGTAGCTGGTTAGCAATTTTTGTGTTATCGGTTCTGTTTGTTAGATATCTAGTCTTCAGCCCTTTCGATCTTGTTCTACGTTTTCCTTTTGTAAGAATATGCAGCTGCAGGTTAGTCTGTTAAGTATAAATTGTTTTATTATGTGAGGAGTTTCTATCTTTTATTTATATTATAATATTTAATTTAAATATATAAATATGCAGTACTAAGACGGAATATTTTTACGGATTTACTACTTTATTTTCAATTTTACAATATTTACACAGAAATCAAAATTGTGAATTTCGAGAGATGTAAAATCATATTTTTTTTATCTGCTTATTGCTAGGCTACAAGAACAATAATGTGCTTAATATATGTGATACAATTATACGTATATATATAATTAAATCGTATTTCCAAATATAATACATAGTTGGTGTATTATAATCATCAATATGTATGTTCAATAATTTTTTTTTATAAATCTTCTTTGCAATTTTTTGATATCCTGAAATTCTTTATATCCCTATTATTAAATGTTTTCACAACAATATTTTGCACAGAATGAGTAAATAACTAAGAAAAACAAATTCAAACTGTCAATGCAAATACAGACCTAAGGGAGAATGATAAAAAAAAAAATCTGAAAGTTAACTAATAACAGAATAATCAGCGGTAGATAGAAAAGTTTGTAGTCTTCACAAAGAGAAAAATAAACCAATTTCTGTGTGAATTCATTAGGCAGGTAGTCACTTTAAAAAGTGCCTTAGAAAAATGATCAACATCTAAATGGAAATTATGCAGATTAAGCCAGTTATTAAAAAAGTTAATCAAGCAAATAAACTTGATGTGATCCCTTTTCAACTGTTATTAAAAAGTAAATGAACGTTATAGGAATTTTCTCACTTACGTTGCTCCTTTGTATTCAATTAATTCTAACTCTGTAACGTAACTGCGGAATGGATTAGGAAAATTACAGGGAGATATGTACGACCCATGCTTTCAAGGAAATTTATTAGAGAACTGAATATAATTTACTGGAATCACCCTCCAAAAGCCTAAGCTGCCGCTTAGAGGTCTTTAATCTTATTGTTGTTAAGGTTACATCAATAAAGAAATTAGGTACACTTTTATTGTTAAAGTATAAAAATAAAAGTTTAATATTTTCTTCATTGTTATGTTAGTTTTGAAAAATAAATATTAGTTGTGAGTTTAGTTACAGCTCGGCCTAAAACAATTCCAGACAGGTAAAATAGGTGTATATTCGTTCCCAATGGAAATTCAGCAAATTCGTTTACAATATCTTTTCCTAATTGAAAATTTTTCTCTCTGAGCATGTGAGCAAATTTTACACACCTGATTTTGGAACTAATCACCCCAAAGAGGCTTTTAGCTGTAAGATTATGATACTTTTTCCAATTTTAATCCGTAAATACTTTTCCTCTTATTTTGATTTCTCAAAGGTAGTACGGATGATTCAATGATAGTATATAAATGATAACTAGGCAAGGCCGTCAACAAATAAAATGATTTTGATAATAATTAATAATAATAATGTGAACCATTACGACCCTTGAAAGGTCAGGGGTCCACTAGTTAGTTAGGAAACACTGTTTTTAGGGCAATGATTGAACAATGAGGCGGGTTTTTTTTTTCAAGATCACGCTTAACCGCCAGATTTTTCTTAAATTAAGATTACCCACTATATGAGGCTGAACGGAGCACAGGAGGGCTCCTAAATGAACCCATATGATTGATTCACGGTTACAGTGTAATAGAAGATAATTTATCTGCTACAACCGGATTCAAAGCCGTGTCCTTGGAGTAAGCAGCATGGCGCCAAACCACTTTGATAGATTTAGAAATCATATTTGTTAAAAATTTTATATCTATTGCAAAAAAGAGTATTTAAAAACACATAAGAAATATTTTAATTGTTTTATAAAATCTATCCTTCTGTGATGCGACATCGTAGAGTGAATTCTTTTAGGACGAGAAGTTGAAATGAATCCTTTTTCCTTTACCTGTTGCAGGACTAACAATGGATTTAAATTATCATAGGTTTTTTCAATAAATGACTATGCACTCATTTTTTCCGCATTGCTTATTCGACGATCTATGATAGAGGGGCCTGTTCTAAATCCACTTTGTGTTTCAGCTGATTACTATTGCTTTATTACTAAAATGGATGCAAAATCAGGAGTAGAAAATTTTTGAAGGGTATCTGATAAATTTGGAGGTCATTAATATTTCCATATTAAGTGCTTATTATTTATTTTTGCAACCAGGGTCTCGTTTGGAAATTCTTTCGGTATCGGTGGCTTTTTACATAGCTGGCTGTCGTTCCTATCGGGTTGAGAAGGGATCTTGTTGGTCTTTAGGGAACAATACCTTCCTCCTTGTTGGTAGGGGGCTTCTGCTGGTGTTTGTTAGCTGGACTTATCGCATGCAACTGAAAACGGGTAAGAACCTGTTGACTACACAACAGAGGAAAAATCTCCAGGCAGCTATAAAATTGGTACAAATGGCTACTCTCTTATAAATATACTAATATTCTCTCCCATAAATAACAACAAAGAAAGTATATTTATAAATAAATAGCTCAACCATATCCGGAGCTTTAAGCCTGACTTATAATGTCTTCAAGAAACGGGTATCCAATGATTTGGTTCCCCTCAGAACTGACTTCTCTATTATAGCTATTAAAGAAATTTTAACAACATTTCCTGCTTATAAAAATAAATCAGAACCTTCTGAGCTCTTCTAAAGAGTCTTGAAAAACTGAGATAGGACAAGTTTCTGACAAATCGAAAAAAAATCTGGTACCCTTTGATTAACCCTCTATAGGTCTTCTTTTTTATCCATCTACAGCTTAAATTTTCTTCGCTTCTCTCCTCTTCCTTTCTTCACGTATTTTTCCTTTTTATTTATATATTTTTTTACAAGCGGATATGACTCAAAAGATTTATTTCGAGCGATCCCTTCGAGTTAAATATGTTTTCTGAAATAAACTCATTCTAACCAAAATCCAATTTGATTCAGCTGTGTGTTCCGCTTCCATTAGTTTTATATTCTTCTTATTCTCTTCAATAATAAAACGTTTTATATTTTTCGATCCTAACGATCTTATTTTTACAAATATAAAATTAATAAATATTCTTAACAAGAATGATATGAAGAATAAATTGTTTATGTTATCATTATTATTATGGATTTGTTGTCATTCTACTTGGATCTTATTATCAGGGATATTTTTCTAAAGGATTCGGTGTAAATTAAAAATTATTTTAATTAATTTATGGACGAAATTTGTAAAAGTTTTTGTGATTTGTGATGTTGTTGTTTTCAAGGGCTTTAGGGTATAAAACCCAATTTTCACCAACACTCATGCTTCATATCTTATTTTCCTATATATTCTGATTTATCCATACTGTATTTCATATTGTTTATTTTTAATATTTTTTTGTTCTTACCTCCCTTATTGTAAATATATAACAATATTAATATATACCTAAGTATATAAAAAGCGTAACTGGTGCCCTTCCTTCTCCATATGGCATTATAAGGGGTTGGCCTGGGTCCGCTGAAGGCATGGGGTTACAATATTGGCCCAGTTTATTTATTTTTCTTTATTTTTTAATTTAATTTTTTAACGCATGATTCTTAATTTTTTAAATTTAAGACAGTTTGCGAATATAAATTTAGGGTTTAAATTCTGTTTAATAGGTTATTTTATCTTTAAAAAAAATAATGGATTTTTTTCATCATCGTTCAGCCACTACTAACATATTATAAAATGTACTGATGTACTGATACAAATGTATTGTACGAGAAATGTATTCTATTCATGAAAAAAACACTTTTTGAGTAAAAAGAATTGATTTTTTTTTATTTTTAAGAATTATACTATTAGAAATAAAATGTATTAAAAAAAAAGAATATGTTCAATGAATGAAGTCAATTCCTTTTTTCAGGTGTGTTCCTTCAGTTTTTTTTTTATTTATTTATTTAACAGGTAAGAAACTTCAACGACGTTGGTCAGAGAATGGATGGGACAAGGAAGTTAAAGCGGAAAAGGAGAAAACTGTGACGAGGCGAGATCCAGTTAGAGCTAGAAGGGGTAGATTGGATCTTAAGCTAAAGGGGTTAACGCCTTCACAATCGCAGCCTCCGTAAGTGCGTTAGGCCTTTTTAGACCTGCCTGCAACCCTATAATTTAGTTACCGATTTTGTTGTTTGTCCTCCCCCCCTTCATTTAAGTGTTCGTTCCTTTAAGTCCAATAATGAGTTGTGTAGCATTTCTGATCAAAGTTTTCGACATTCAAAGTATGTTATAATTAATCAAAAGACCACATATATAAGTATCGATAGTTTACTTCTTCTTTCAAATTCTTAAATGTACAGAACTCGAAAGAATTTTTAACGGATCCTATGTATTTCTTAATATGCCTTCATTCATATAGCTAAAGAGCACAAAATTCTCGTATATAATATATAACATCCTGAAACTTAGCTGTATCGTAGACCTGAACTTAGGATGACAGCAAAACTTGTACATGAAGCTCTTTCAGGCCTTAAAGCCTTTGAACTATTGTATATACGTCGAATATCCATCATAAAAATTAAGAAACGTTAATTAAAATATAATCCCCTGCCATCATACAGCTAAAGGATACTGTCTATGAATTGTAATGGAATTATTTTAATCACAAATAAGGCATGTAAAAATATATTTTCATATAAGCTCATATAACTATGCTCAAAGGATACTGAAGTGGAAAGGAAATAAATAACATCAAAATTAATTATAAAATAACGTTAATACAATTTATTCCACAAGTAAATATTACTAATTTAAAATATGGAGGTATGATGATTACTGCAAAGAAAAATATTAATATAAGACATTTATAACACTTGATGTGTGCAACTGGGAATGCTAGTTCCCATCGAGTGCCAACAAGTATCAACTTATTCTGAACTATAACGAATTCTCTTCATTTTGATATTCTCGATAATCAAATAGGAAGTAGCAATAAATTTTGGTGGTTTTATTTAATGAACATCTGAAAATATATTTAATTATAATTTTTAAGGTGTTTATGAAGAATTTAAATTTAATAACTTCAAAAAGTTTGGTCGGTATACCGTGTCCTCATAAGGCAAGACTATATTATATCTTACGATTTGGACTTACAAAATGAACTCTACACAAGAAAATTCATTAGAATCAAAACCTTATATAATTTACGTTTGTTTAAATTTACTTAGTAGAGTAATGAACGGCTTTGTTTTCTAAATACGACTAAAGGGGGGAAACAGTTGTTTTCTTTTGGACATCTTATTCTTTTGAAAAAAAAAATCGTGTTGTTAAAGTTGCGATTCGTAATACGTAGGCAATAAAATACATACAAACGAATTCAATGACATTAATAAAACAGTTTCTAGCTTTTAATGCTTTAATGACAAAATTAATACTTATATCTCAGAAGTTAACCTTTAAAATTTTATTATATTATATTTAGTGTGTAGATTTATGGTGCTAAATACCATATCAATCGCTCGTCCACGCCCTCACTCACTTATTCTTTTTAATTTAAAGAGGAAATAGAGGTATACTTTCTGTAGATCAATATTCCATAGCTTAAATTATTTTAACAGTTCTGAATTCGATCAAACGTCTATGTAGCAATTTTAAAAACATGCCATCAGTATGAATGCATATACATAAAACATAGGGAATTTATAATTAAAACAAAACAATTGATTTTAGTGTTATGTCCTGATGAAGACATGAAACTGAAGTCGAAAAGACGGTATGAATAAATAAGATTTTGTTTATTTATGTACTTTTTGCTGATCGAATATCCCCGACCATCATCTTCAATGATTTTAGTGTTATTTATAATACATTTTAATTTTTTTTTCTATCTTATTATAAAAATAGCAGCGTTGGTGTTGGACATATTGTAAAATAAATTTGGATTACATATCTTTAGGCGCACATTTGTTTCTAGACCAGCTACAAACACTAGAAATATTGTTAGATATTGGGTAAAATTGTGTGCGAGCCTCGCTGTAAAATTTGGAGATGTTTTATGGGAGTTTCCGCAAAAAGTATTTTTTAGAAAACAAATGGAGAAAAATGTTTCGAAACAATATGAGAAGAAAAGTCGAGAAGAGCGAAATAAACCATTATCTAACTACACCAGGAAGAGTGACGTCTGATTAGAAAAATCTTGTCGAAAACTGGAAGAAGAGTTTCCTTATAGTGACATCGGAATCAGGTCTAAACATCAGGTATCTAGATCAAGGTTTTAATTTAAAAAACTACACAAAAGTTTAATAAATCTGGATTAAAGCATTCTAAATGATGTCAGTATTACCCCGTAAAATAATATTCAGTATTAAATTAAAAGTTTTAGAATATGCTGAATATGAAAATCATATCGACTTTAAGATCTCGTATCGATTTATTTCCACTTTTATGAATTTTAATATATTGGCTTTCATTTATATATTTTAGAAGATGCTGAAAACGAAAATCCTATCGATTTGATGATCGCGTATCGATTTATTTCAACGTTTCTGATTTCTAATATATTGGCTTCCTTTTATATGTTTCTCAAGGTGCTGAAAACGAAAATGCTATCGATTTTAAGATCTCGTATCGATTTATTTCAACTTTTCTGATATCAATTATATTAGGGTCCCTTTATATGTTTTAGAAGATGCTGAATATGAAAATCCTATCGACTTTAAGATCTCGTATCGATTTATTTCCACTTTTATGATTCCTAATATATTGGCTTCCTTTTATATATTTTAGAAGATGCTGAAAACGAAAATCCTATCGATTTTATGATCGCGTATCGATTTATTTCTTCAACGTTTCTGATTTCTAATATATTGGCTTCCTTTTATATGTTTTAGGAGATGCTGAAAACGAAATTCCTATCCATTTAATGATCGCGTATCGATTTATTTCAACGCTTCTGATTTCTAATATATTGGCCTCCTTTTAAATGCTATCGATTTTCATATCCCGTATCGATTTATATCAACTTTTATGATTTCAATTATATT